>NC_137469.1:128899634-129137886 GCF_964235325.1 Thermobia domestica | reverse complement strand
GTAATAGATATTGATAGAATGTGTGGTTAATTGCAACTTAAAAGTTGCATTGTTTTAATTAAATTATTTGAAAATGTTTAGCATGAGAATACTGAATATGAATGTGCTTTACATTATATTACTAGAACAATAGCCGAAACTATATTTAGATTTGACAATTAAAACTTGTGTAGCCGCATATTGATTGATGGGCAAACACAAATAAATTAATTAAATGTAAAGAATTAGGGCTTTCAACTAAGCACACCGAGAAAAGACACGTACGTAGAAACATAGGTTACATATGGAGTAAGAAAATTTTGTCTTAAAATGGGTCACCCTCGAACGGCTATGAGCTTCCCTGGGGGGTAGTTGCCCCTTGGTCCGCACAAGTTACGGCCCTGGTTGGAAGTAGTTACCCATCTGGCATAGAATAATTTTCCCGAACTTCTTGATACACTCACCAGCAGAGATTGCTTTGCAAATATCCCACATAGTGCTAAGGTTTAATCTGTGCTAAGGTTTCTGATGTCTTTTTCCTTCAATCGTTTGAAAATTAACGATTCGTAAATTCTCACAATCACCGGCGCATATCTGTCTTCAACATTGCGGGGGGGGGGGGAACGAGTAATACCCTCCTTTTTTTTAGCGATGTTCAAAATATTTATGAAGTTGAAAAACGATGCTCTGGAGCAGCGTTTCCCAACCGGTGTGCCGCGAATGGGCCGCTGGTGTGCCGCGACGAAATCGAGGTGGTTGTCTCGTAGTCGTGTATTGTCAAGATTTTATGCACTTAAAGAACAACTTCTTTTATTCTTTCTGTCAGAAGAATATGAAAATGTCGATGTTCTTAGTGATGATTCTTGGTGCAATAAAGTTACTTTTCTTACCGACATATTCCAAACACTGAATACGCTGAACAAATGCATTCAGGGAAAAAAGGAAAATATCCTAACCTTAAGTGACAAAATTTGCTCATTTAGGGAGAAACTCTCATTTTTGGAGGTCAGAATTAGAAAACAAAACAAAACAAATGTGACATTTGAGATTACAAAGTGCTGTAAAATTGACACAAACCTTTCAACACTCATTTCTAGAGGTCTGCGCGGATATAAAATATCGCATCCGCAGCATCTCTATCCGCACCCACATCTGCAGATAATGAGGTAGCAAATATATACAACTTACATATTCTATAATAGTCATGATTCGAAATAAAAAATTAAAATATTTTAAATAGCTATTGAAAAGAGCAATAAAAGGACAACTCTCTCCTGTCATTTCTTCTCCTTTCGCTGTCACTGAGTCACAAGCTTCAAACATACTTATTTTGATTTTAGTTATTTTTCAGCAGGCTTTAAAACTTTTAATTTAAATCAAACGTTTCTTAATGCTCTTTTCACCATCATCACAAACCCTAGCCTTTTTTTGAAAGGGAAAAGAAGTAGGAAACCATATCCGCAACTTTATCCGCACAGAAAAGAAATATATATCCGCAGATATGACCATTATTGCTTCTTTATTGTTGCAGAATATTTTGTATCATGAAAATGTCATTCATTCCTTTCGGTAAAATAAAATGTATACAAATTACCTACATTTGTGGTATTAAAGTACAAGAGATTAGTTTGTTCGTTTGTTATTTAGTGATCTTCGTTCTTAGTGAAAGGTTGGATACAGTTTTCGAAAAAGAAAGTGTATTTTAAAAAACCTGAGTCCTATATTTCAGTGCAATTGTTCTCTATTTTTAAATTAGAATGGAAAATAAGCATAATGATTTACCACGGGGGGGAAACCAGCGATCGAGCAGAGCTTTTTTCCCTGTGAGAAGATCAGAAATCACAGACAAAAATACCACGGTATTTTATATTTACGAATAAAATAATAATAATAATAATAATAATAATAATAATAATAATATCTATGAGTGTGCCGCGAAATTCGACTTACACCCATAGTTGAAAAAGGTTGGGAAACTCTGCTCTTGAGGATCAGGGGAGCAGAGTGCCTTCAACATTGGGAAGCGGGCATATTTGAGTATTATTCGGGAGGACATCAATTTCGTATCACTTTCCTTTGTGACAATCGGACACTAATTATCACATTCCCCCCCCCCAATAAACACATCTCAAGTCATATTATTAGAGGGGACAGTCCCCTACAATTGGTTAAACGTTTTTCTATAGTTCTCTAGAATTTTTGAGGACCCACTGTTGCGCCATCTAAATGCTCTTGAATATGCCTTAGAACATAACATAAAAATTGCAAAATTTCAGGCCCTTGCGGGGAATGAAGATGAAAATTATTTTTAAAAATATGAATGGTGTAGTCAATCTACTCACAATGCAACTTTTGTCACCTAGTACGACTTTATTGGGAAGCTTTAAAAACAATTTTCAGAATTTTCAAGAAAATTCAAATTTTCATAAAATTGAAAACATTTAAGGCTCTTCCGGGGAATGAAGATGAAGTTCAAAAGTTATGAAAATATTCACGAATGTTATACTAGTCAATACACAACTTTTGGCACCTAGTGCTATTTGATTGTACAACTTTGATTTTTTCGTTCCATCCTACTGTGTATATGTATCCATAAGCGACGGAGCGGGTCTACTCAAAACTAAAATCCTAAAGCCGCTCCTGCAAGAAAATATAAGAGAAAGAGTACAGATTAACTGTAAAATCAAATGTTGATGCTATATCAATCACTTTCTTGTTGTACTAGTATAATTTTATTGAGAAAATATGCAAATGTATGTTCAGTCCGGAAGTTTTAGGAGGGAGGTTCGGATCCGATGGACTCTCGTGGGTGCAACCTTGCGTTGCAGCATCATATAGTAGAATATGTTTTTTCACTATTATTGTTTCTAATCGTAACATCTTACTTCTTATGGTTCTATTGTACAGTAGTCAAATTATTCTTCTAATGATGAACTATTTTGCGTAGAAATGCATACTTCAGTAATTTAGCATTGAACCAGCGTATTTTAATTTCACGTGGTTTAATTTATGGCTATTACGATGGCTAAACACATACTCTCTCACACACACACATACACCATATATATATATATATATATATATATATATATATATATATATATATATATATATATATATATATATATATATATCGGGTGTTGCAAAATAAGTGTTACAACTCTTGGGAGGTGACTCCTGCCACTGAGACAAGAAAAAAAGTTCTATTGAACTTTCGGCTATCGGTCATAGTTTCGGGTCTACAAGGTGCCGAAAGCGTGGGAAAATGACTTTCGGACGCCAATAGTTCGGAAACTATCCAACATAAAGAGGGCGGGTAAAAAATTCACTGAAGAAGTCATACCTGCTCTATTGAATTTTGCATGTTTCACAATTCTACCATGCACGCGCAAGGGATTCCCCAAAGGAACGTAGGGAGTCCCGGATAATCTGCCAAGTGAAACTTGGTCTAATGGATATGAATTAATAAGCTTTCTACCAGGTAACAATAATTTGTTTGTATTAAATCGATATTTGGAACAAATACAAAATGGCGGACACCTTTATGAACGTTGTGTGTGGTTGCATAATCGCCAGGTACGGATGCTGGCCAACAGTGACGTTCTGAGTATTAAGTGTAGTGAATTTGTACTCAAATGCTCTAGAAAAACATCTGGAGTGTCGGTAGAGCATAACAGATGAAGCAGGGTGATTCACATGTGTGGAAACACTTAACGAAAAATGCCCAGAAATGCACTCATATTCAGTAAACGTGAGTTCAAATCGTCGGAAATGTAAGGATTAGGGTCAAGAACATGAAAGCCATTGCCAATTCACCAATAATATTCCCTCAAACCGATGCAATATGATGTGTACGGTCGCATACCAATAAGGATGCAACAACTGAAGCCAAGTTGAAATTGTGCAATTGGACTCACTAAGAAACTGGGTAATCTAAATGAATGTCACTAGTGGGGTCGCATGATCGATATTGAAATGTGGCCAATGTGTGTGTTGATATCAACATGTAGCTAATGGACAAATGTCAACATGTCCCACTACTGCTGGGACACCGTTCAACGTGCGAAAAATAGGAAAATAACTACTCGGGTCTTGAATCTGAGGCCATGGGCTGCCAGTAGGATTGGAAACTGCGACCACGCGAGTAAAACCGAGCGCTCTAGCCCTGAGGTTCGAAGGAGCCTCACTTTCTGTATATTCATTTCTTTTAGGAGTACCCACTTTGTTTGGCAAGCGCTCTTGTACAACCTCCCGACATGCTTGTGTGTTTCATTTTGTTACTCCTACTGCACAGTTATAAACATTCAGAACTTTAAGACGTTTCTTCCTATTTCTCATGTTGTTTTATTTTCCATATGTATGGTGTTCCAACTGTAGTGTTAAATGTGCCAAATCGGTTCATTTTCGTCTTTGTCTTGGC
This sequence comes from Thermobia domestica, assembly GCF_964235325.1. Taxonomy (NCBI): domain Eukaryota; kingdom Metazoa; phylum Arthropoda; class Insecta; order Zygentoma; family Lepismatidae; genus Thermobia; species Thermobia domestica. The sequence goes on along the minus strand of NC_137469.1, from coordinate 129,133,487 downwards.
ATGTGCACTTGTGTAAGACTGGAGGTATTTTCCTATATTTCGAGTACGTCATATGTCCCAGAAGACGTGGGACATGATACAAGTTTGTTATTTTCACGCTCTATCAGAATTTGAACCATGCATTAAGAGATTTCTTTTCATATGTGTCGACTGTGGGACAATGTCCCAAACAAAGAGGGACATTGATACAATCGTGTTCTAGTTACGTTCTACCAAAAGGTGCACCAGATGTAATAGCAGAATGTACAATGTTATTTTTCTAGTTTTCGCACGTGAGACGGTGTCCCAGCAGTAGTGCGACAGGTTGACATTATGGCCACATTTCAATATCGATAATGCGATCCCACTAGTGATATTAATTTAGTTTACCCAGTTTCTTAGTTAAGTCCAATTGTACAATTTCAACTTGGCCTCAGTTGTTGCATCCTTATTGGTATGCAACCGTACACATCATATTGCATCGGTTTGAGGGAATATTGTTAGTGAATTGGCAATGGCTTTCATGTTCTTGACCCTAATCCTTACATTTCCGACGATTTGAACTCACGTTTACTGAATATGAGTGCATTTCTGGGCATTTTTCGTTAAGTGTTTCCACACATGTGAATCACCCTGCTTCATCTGTTATGCTCTACCGACACTCCAGATGTCTTTCTAGAGCATTTGAGTACAAATTCACTACACTTAATACTCAGAACGTCACTGTTGGCCGGCATCCGTACCTGGCGATTATGCAACCACACACAACGGGCATGAAGGTGTCCGCTATTTTGTATTTGTTCCAGATATCGATTTAATACAAACAAATTATTGTTACCTGGTAGAAAGCTTATTAATTCATATCCATTAGACCAAGTTTCACTTGACAGATTATCCGGGACTCCCTACGTTCCTTTGGGGAATCCCTTGCGCGTGCATGGTAGAATTGTGAAACATGCAAAATTCAATAGAGCAGGTATGACTTCTTCAGTGAATTTTTTACCCGCCCTCTTTATGTTGGATAGTTTCCGAACTATTGGCGTCCGAAAGTCATTTTCCCACGCTTTCGGCACCTTGTAGACCCGAAACTATGTCCGATAGCCGAAAATTCAAGAGAACTTTTTTTCTTGTCTCAGTGGCAGGAGTCACCTCCCAAGAGTTGTAACACTTATTTTGCAACACCCGATATATATATATATATATATATATATATATATATATATATATATATATATATATATATATATATATATATATATATATATATATATATATATATATATATATATAAATTGAGTGTTCCAAAAATGGCGCCCATGAACTATAGAGCACTAATATATGTCAAAAAGCGAAAAATATATATAATTGTATACTTTTTGGGTCCTTGTCTGGAGACGCGAATTGCACTATGTAACAACGTCGCAGATAAAGAACTTTGAAGAAAATTTACCAAACTATTCTAAATAGTCTCATAAATTCTTTCCAGATGACAGTTAAAGTTTATAGATGTTGACACTGGCACGACTTAATAGACTAGAGTAATGCTAATGGTTCAAAGTTAATCTACAACGTTGCTACATAATGATTTTTTTAATTCCCTTTAGCAGCTGAAGGAGGCCTGGGAGAGTTTACCATTATATAGCATTTTCACTTTATTTCGACCTGAGTAATATATATATTTAGTTTGATAATATTTGTAAACAATTGCTTTATAGTAATTCAACGCCCTCTATTGGTTAGTTAATTTGGAAGTTATCGTCTTTTTCAGCTCCCAGACTAAATACTAGATGAGAATCTACAGTTTAAAGTGGAAGCGAAACCACCGTAATACGTTCAAATTTTCAAAGCTCTTTTACAGGAAATTGAATCCAGGATCCCGTGTACTTAAGACGCGCGCGCCAGCTACTAGATTAGTGGGCTCTCTGCCCTCTGGGCATCTATGGACTGTAGGCCCTCTGCTAAACTTCTTGTTCATTAGTAATGTTGATCGGTTGGGTATTATGAAGTGTTCCAATATTTATAACAGTAGAAGACTCCAGAAATTCTTTACGCCTTGATATTTTATAATACCTTATTTAAAGTTTCTTGGTTTAAGTTGTTTCTTCAATATAAAGAATATAATGTTTTTTTTTTTAAATATTTTTACTATAAAGTATTCAATGTAGAACAACTATAATATGAATTAAAAAAGATGTTCTAAATAATATGATATGATGCAGAGATTCATAAAACAAGTTTCTAATTTTTCATGTTTTGAATTAATAATTTCTTAACAATAATTGCTCTTTATAACGGAAACGTGTTACAAATATTACACTGTAAAAAAAAGTTGACGACCTTGCAAAAAATAAAAATAGTACTTGCAATAAAAGTTGCATTTTTTTAAAGCATCCAGAAAGCATTCTCCCGTCGTCGTCACCAATTTAATACGTTTACGTTCGAACTTACTGAGATTTTCTATTTTTTAAAAAAAATATATGTTACAAATATTTTATAATTATTGTTTTCAAGTAAAGACATTGTACGTAAGTAGTAATTGTAATAATTATCGAGAGTTTGTACTATACATCAAGGTCTTTTAGCTAAATAATGTTTCTAATGCAAATAATTATCTTATCTGGAATTTTGCTTCGTATTTGAAAATTATATAAGACTGTCAATTTTCTATCTCACCACAGGACTTCTTAATAACGAATTCTACACCACTAGTGGTGATTAACTAGAAACAATTTTAAAAAGCAATTGTCCGAAGATAAGACATACTAACCGATAGATCTGATATAGCTGAACACAATGATGTACGCGAGTGTAAAAGCCCATGCATAATTTTCGAGGATATATATATATATATTAGCTCTGTTATTGTCAGAGTTACAACAAAATGTAAGAGGGGAAACAGTCTCCAAATATGATGTTTTTAATCTAAAGTGGAGGATTTTTTTTTTTTTAATCGGACGAGCTATTTGGGCTGTACACTCTTTATGCATCAATGTTAAATGAAGATGCAATGTTGCCATTCACCTGGACCCACAACATAAGTGAATGAAGTTACTGTCTTTCACGCTAACGTCGATGGTCATTCTCCATTTCAAACAATAATCTAGGATACTTGACCTAGCATAATTAATAATACGGAAATATTTTAGTTTAAATTTCTGAACTGGAGTAATTTCTGAAACATCACCTTCAGCCTTTTCACTAGGCATTTTCTTCTTCTTCGAAATCCTCTTCTCATCGAGGTCCAGTGAAACTTCTACTTATTCCACATTTCTAAAATGTTATTTATGGAAATTGTGTACTTTTTTGATTTGTCAAACAAAAGTTCAAAGTGCTCTAAAGTTCTTATATATAGCAGTGATTTATTGTAAGAAAGTTTGTACCAAATTCCAAGCTGTACAGTAATCAACTTCTTTACTCTGTAAGTGTTTTAAAACGGCAGACGAGGCCAGAAAATATCGAGCATGACAAATGACATGAGAACATTTTCGAATTTGAACCATTGATTTATCATATTTCTGGCCTCGAATTTTCATTTGCAATCGAAGCTTCCATTCGATTTACATTTAATACATTCAACAAATGGGCCAACTTTGCTGAGTGGTTATTACTTATCAAAAACCGTTTATCAATAAATTGATGAAGTGCCGTATGCTTATTTCACCATCTTGTGGCACCAATTTTTTTTGGCCTCTGAATAGTTTGGTGCTGGCACTGTGTTTCTTTTTAGTCTCTCTTTCTCTCTCTCTCTCTCTCTCTCTCTCTCTCTCTCTCTCCCTCTCTCCCTCCCTCCCAGACAGCCATTCTCTTGTAATGAGAGCTTAAGAAAATAGCCGATTCCTCTACTAAACCAAATAAATTTTCTGCTAGGAGCAAGTTTACTGTAGAATCAGTTACAGCTGAATTTAGTACCTACCCCCATGCAGTGTGTAACTTAAATCTGAATTCTCCCTTTTGACATCCGCTTAAAGACCATTGTAACAGCCACTCGTGCCGTACTTGCTTCATCAAAAGAACACGCAATAATATTCGAAATTTTAATCCACATTCATCTAGCTCTGTCTTTGTACATTCGTGCAAAGCAAGTTCACTTGAATCATCATCAAAATTGGTACCGTACCTAGATAGTGATCTAAAATTTCACAATAATTATTTCTCACGCATAAGAAATGAATAATACGAGTAATATACCTATGTAAATAGTCAGTACGGTGTGGTAAACGGGTTTGGCAGGGACCCCAGTGAGTTCCAACGCGTGCACTGTCGCTATTCTTTACTGAGCACCACTAAGTTACAAAATTTTATATTTTAGGTCTAAATTCCAGCAGTCCACCAGAATTACTTCCTTTCAGAATGTCAATCTAATGTGTACCGCAAGGTAGGTTTATATTAATGCTTCTTGCAAACATGAATTAGTGCGAACGAGGTGCAACCTACAGTTTTGAAATAATTTTCATGCATCCTCTGCTTGAATGCGATAGAATAGTAGCTAAATGTACGACCAACCAAAAATTTATCGTGTTGTTCCTGGGGAACCTCAGAGCTGCGGAGTTCTCGGCAACCGCCGACCTGGCCAGATCGCTCCTGTTAGGATGGATTCTAGATTTTTATTGTTCACTAATAGAACATTAACCACTGTCAAGATGGATTCTAGACATTTATTGTTAACTGATAGAATATTTTAGGATATGTTTCGACATGTTGAGCAGTAACCGAAAGTCGTTTCTAAAACTGTCCAAACATTGACTTACAGTATGTTTTGTAGTATACAACCTTTAATTTAAAGGTTTATTTTCACCGTTCCTCCACCCAGTCTATTCTATATACATAACAAAATAAAGTACACTTTATTCATATTAGTTTTGTTAATTAGTTCTGGTGAATTTGCAAACATTTAATTTAAAAAGTATTATATAAAGAAGAAATAATACAAAAATAAAGATTGTGAGGTTGAAAATATACTGTTTAAGCCTTGCATGAGCACTGATATATTTTCCAGAACAATACAATACAACCTATGCAACGTGACGAAGAAACAACAGTTGATTTCAACACAGGAATAAAGGAACAGTTACTAAGATACAGTCGAGCACAAAAGTTTTGTTTCTGTGTAACCATGATCGAAAGTTTTGTTAATTTATTGAAAGTAACGATTGCTATAGAGATTTGGCAAGAAGCTACAACTACGAAAGTGTAGTGGGAATTTTTATACTGAATCAAATGTTGTTATTATTATGTAAAGAATATTATTATTAATGGATTTATTTGGAAAGAATTTTTTCGTAGCGTGTACAGTAGTGGGAGTTGAAACGTAAGAAAATCCCACACGGTTTCCCACGACTAGAAGTTGCACAATAAGTAACACCATCCAAACAACCTCGATTATATCAACGTTGAGTGGCTGGCTGGGCGGATGGTCTGGAATTTCTTTTTTAACGTAACAGCTGGATTACGTTTGCGTCCAGTAGAATTCTTTTGTTAAATAATGCACCACGGAAAAAGTACTTCATTCTTTTTTTTCTGTTTGTGGTACCTTCGATCTGGAAAAATCATTTACAATGTTCATTGTATTGAGTTAAAACGAATCCATACATGATTGTCTGGAAGAATGTTGCTGTTTAGTGCATTAAATTAACGATTTTGCACAATCACGAGATGTAAAATTGCTACTTCAATGTTATCATCGTGTTCAATAAAATGGCTTTAAATTCTCGTTAATAGTATATAACTTCTTATGAATAATGTAGTTTACTGTATACTTGTAACATGTTAATTAAAAATAATTCAGAGCCTATAACTTCGCTCTCATTGCGTAACTATTATGATGTTTAGAACCTCTGTAAGTCAAAGTGAAATTTCTTGATTTAGACTTTTCTTCTTCTCGGACACAAACTTACGCGGAACATTATCTAAGTGTAGGGTTGCGTATGAGACAGCCTTAATTCTTAAAAAATGAAAATAAATTCTACTTGTAATCGTTATTGTAATGCAATAGTTTCTTAATTTTAAGAAAATTTTTCATTAAAAGCAAGCAATATTAAATATAGTCAGTTGCTTTTGTGCATATCGTAGACCAGTACTTCCCAACCTTTTTCGACTAAAGACACAGTTTACTGAATACTCATGACACACTTATGTAGATCATACATGATTGCTGCTGTTGTTGCTGTTGATTGGTACGGCCTGTCCCAAAATGAATTTTAACTTATTAAAGGATATTAATGGCGAAGATAAAATGTGTCGTACAAAGTCTTACACTTACAGGCTTTCTAGCTGGCATAGAATTTGTTTTAAAATTTCGCGACACATCGGTTGGGAAGGCCTATTGTAGAGATTCATAGCTTGTGAAAGTTCTCTTTAAACGATAAATTTGACTTTTAAAAAATAGTTCAAAAATTCATCGTTGGTATACCGTTTCTGATCAACGAAATATTAGTTCAGGATTTGTTCGATTGAAAAAATGGAACATAGTATGATAACATAAATTGAAATGAGTTTCAGCGAACCTTTTCCGCGTACATAAAGACAATTAGGGCTAAATTATTGTAAAGCTTGATCTGTGTGTCTGAGCAGTGGCTACTCTAGAGCAAACTGTGGTCAATCACTTAGTAACATTGCCTTAGTATTGCACATAGATATACGCTTTCAAAATTAGAGTTGATGAAGTTTGTCTGTCGGTTCTGCTGAAGTTTACTAAATCTGTGTATTTACGAGAATGAAAACACAATAAAATTACTCTGACAGTTTATATGATCACGTCAAAATAGGAAAACACCAGAGAGAAAATAATATATTTAACCTTGAAATGTTTTAAAATAAATTACAATAGGAAGCCGTCACTAGAAAACAAGCTCTTCCTTTTCAATATTCTTTTAAGAAACCGGAAGGACTGGTTATTAATAAGAGGCTCTGAAATGGTATTTGTTCTGTCAGTCTGCAGATAATTTTCGTAATCATAGTTAACCTACTGTTTACTGTTATTCCTCAATTGACAGTGCACGAATTCACAGATTCATACAACAGAAAATGTTCAGACTTTTGTCTTTTCCTGACAAAGGTACTTTGCTGTTAACAGAATCAAAAAGACCTTGATTTGGTTTCTGGGTTAACCTAAGTAAGTCAGTTACTTCAATCGATAAGTGAAGTGATTTTTCGTCATTTCCGGTGACAATGAAAGTGCAAGGTTCCAAAACTTGCATTTTCGGTTCCGATAAGTAGTAGCGTACTCAGAAATATGTCAAGGGAGACCAAACACTCAAACTTATATGCGTTCAGGACACGCACGATTTTTACATATATACATTAGCGCAACAGTTCTACCCGATTTTGGTGTGCATATGGATGTGCGAAGAACACAAAATGTAACTCACCTAAGACTGTGTATAATCACCAGCACAATCAATGACCTCTTGCCATCTTTTCGGTAGATGAATCCCACGCCAATAATACTCCGCTGGTTTGGCGCCGAAGAACTCGCATAAAGCACTTTTTACAACCTCCATATCAACAAATTTCTTTCCAGTGAAGGCGTTTTGAATAGTGCAAAAAAAGTGGAAGTCTGTAGTGGCCAAGTCAGGGGAATTGGACGGGTAGGGTAAAACCTCCCAACCAAGGCCCATTAACTTCTGACGTGTCATTGCAGCATTACCATGTTGGATGATGACCCCTTGGCGATTGACAAGGCCTGGTCACTTTCACTTCAATAGCCTTTCGAGCTGTTGACAGTAAAAGGCCGCATTAATGGTTTGATTAGGTTTCAGGACCTCCCAATGAATGATTCCTTTAACATCCCACCAGACACTCAACAACACTTTCTTGGAATGAAGTACTTGTTTGGATATCGATGGAGGCGGTTCAGAAACGCGACACACAGTCCTACGATGCTTTACGTTCCGGTACATAACCCATTTCTAATCGCCGGTGCCAATCTGTCTCAAGAAGGGATCTTGTTTGTACCGGGAAAGCAACGCAACACATGTAGTGACTCGACTTTCTCGTTGAGTTGCACCCAGCTGATGTGGAACCCAACGATCGAACTTTGTGACGAAACCCAGACCCACAAGCCTTCTTTCCACTGTTGTTTGGCGTACCTGGAAGGTTGCCGCTAATTCTTCCACAGTTGGCCTCGGACTTACTGTTATGGCGTGGTCCAGATCCTCTTCGGAAAACGCTGGTGGACGCCCAGACCGTGGTTGATCGTGACAGCTTCTGTTGCCGTCCCTGAATTTCCGAAACCAACGACGACATGTGTTTTCTTCGATTGTATCCTCACCATACACTTGCCTAATTTTGCGGCAGACCAAGGCCGCACTATTGCTCTTATTAAACTCATACAGTAAACAGTGTTTGATGTGTTCCTTATTAATCTCCATTTAATCGGCACAGCATTTTCTCCAGTTATGAGCCACTAGTACACACTCACTGCCTGCTGTTGTTGTACTGAGATGTGACTACCGAATCCAGCTCATGGAGCGCCATCTCTTCAGTCAAAACACCTTTCAACAGCGACCTTGTGCAAACGGACAGAACTTTCGCACGTACCTAATATTTACCATAATATCTTCCTCAAGGGGAAGAGTTGAAATCCCGAACATCCCTTGCATACGTCACTGCCCAACAGTATGGGTGGTGCACTGTAAAAATAAATAAATAAATAAATAAATAAAACACCATTTAAACACTTTTAGTACATATGTTGAGGGGAAATTAATGAAATAATGTTTATAAAGTGTGCTTTCGCGTGTCCAAAAGCGTCAATTCTCAAAAACAGTATCTAGTATGACATATTTAAAATACTTCTTCTTGGCAGCAGTTCGAAAGCAAAGTGATGACACGTTTTGCAAATACATCTTGAACAAAATTAGAAAACACAGTATCAAAAAAGGGTGAACATGTGTCATCTGGAGGTGTTCAAAGAGTGTCGGTAATGTGTAAAGTGTCCTACTGTGTCTAAAAGTAGTTTCTTTATTTTTTGCAGTGTGGGTAAGTATATCATAGACCAGCAGCGGTACCCTTCCGAGGTGGGTGGGTACCGCTGCTGGTCTATGATAGTATATACTTACAAGTGCTTGGGCACAACCCTTTAAAATTTACGATTCTTCTCCCTCAAAAGAATACGTAGAAGGCTTGTTGTTAAAAAGAATCAGTCTTTGTCTGCTTAAGCCTTCCGCCACAATTTTATCGTTTAATCTAAAGAGAATGCATTCTTTTCTATGACAATTAACTGTTTTACTGTGTCATTCATGGTAAGTTTTTCTTTATAACGTTCTTCAAAGCATCATCGTGGTATAATTAATTTCGATTGTGCCATTTTTAATGTAAAATTATGTTTTCCGTTGTTCCCCCTAAAAATCTTATGGACACGACTTGCGCTCTAAAACCCACCGGTAAGCCACCTCTACTTACTAGTATATGATTCTCATTTGTTTTTATCCGATTCGTTTCCTTACTTTCTCATTTTTCATGTACTTATTCTTTAAACTTTTCTTGTTTAGGAAACTGAGACAAAATAAAGTAAAAAATACATGCTTTTTTAAAAATAAAATAGCAAACAAAATAAAACAAATTGTACTGAAAGCTAAAGAAAAAGTTACAATTCTGTTTTGCAGAAAATTACTTTTAATTTGTTTCTACTTATAAATGACTAAAACCAAAAACATGGAGAGCCCTCTTATATGCGACCAATTTATAAATCTTCAATTCTCAAGCGATCGTATATGAGATCGCTCTCCATGCCTTTGCTTTTAGTCAATTATAAGTAGAAACAAATTAAAAGTGATTTTCTTCAAAACAAAATTTTTTCCACTTCGCAGTATGATTTGTATTAGTTTATTTGTTACGTTTTTTAAAGAAAGTATGTTTTAAAAACACACGGTATCTTTTATTCTTTACTTTTTAGTAAGATTTATTTTGTTTGTTACTTTTTTTATTTAAAAAAAAAAGCATGGTTTTGAAACTATTTAACAACATTGTATTTTATTTCCTAAATGTGTTATGAAAAACCGTCAAAAATCTGCAATTTTATTCGAACTTGTAAATGTTAACTTTTGTATACTAGATAAATCCTCTTTACTCAAGAGTAAAGCTAGTTGCATACGAGAAGAATGATGTTAATCTTTAAAATCAGACAAGAGATTTAATTTTAAAAGACTATTTAAAAATGTAAAGTGTAGTGGGATATTGTTTTTTCACCCGAGGCTCCCCGCGGTGGTTCAGAGGCAGAGTGTTCACATCTGGTGCATGAGGTCCTTGGTTCGATTCCAGCTCGCGACAAATGAACTTTGTGGTGGACAAACACCGTGTGCGTGGGTTTTCTCGTGATTCCCCCATTCCCTCTCACTTTCTTCATTCTACCGTTTCATTCATTTCTCATCACTACTGTCTCCTTTAACCTATCCAGTATAACCGTGGGACGTAAAACTTTTTTTTCACCCGATTTATAGCGCTGTGTAAAATTCCACCATTGTATAACGCTGGGAAATGGATTGAGATTTAAGAACCCGCACAGTTGAACGATTGTAAGTTAAAGAAAAAGCACGTGAAAAACGATTGTCTCTTTCATTATAATGTTTGTAAGCCATCAATAACTTAACCAATATATGCTCTATATGTAGCATTGCTTTTGAACCCACTGCAGACAAGTACTAACGGAAGTAGTGGTGAAGGTAGTGCACGATATGCTTCACTCATCCATTACTTCTATAGATATTGGACGTTTTACGATATAGAAGCATTTAATAATCGAAAATACAGTACAACGAGTAGAATAGCAGATACGAAAGTTAATATGCACAGTCATCGTCAATAGCGTAAATAAGTAGATATACATAGTAGCATTGATTTAATTTATATAAATTCATCTAAAAGTACAGAAGTTACAGATAATAGACATTTATAAGGTGAGTACCACATATACACTTAAAAATTAACTGGAATTTTTTAAATAGTAATAAATAGGTTTAGCGACAGTTTTACTCTTTGTTTTAATGACTGCTGATTGAGTTTCCTACAGCCTTAAGGTACTTTCTTCCACAAAACATGAAAAATAAAACCACTTTCAAATTCCACGCTTCTCTCGCCTTCAGGCCTCCAATAATAAGGGAAACACTTCCTTTGCTCCATAGTTAAATACCATTGTATTAACAACTTAGTTTCATTTCTATGGTGTCCACCACTAATTCAACAACGATAGCTTCAATACTGGTGGAATTTGAAACTAAAGTTAAAACAATATAGCAAGCCATCTCCATAGACAAATACGGAATATACTGTATGTATTAGCTAGGTATTATAGACTTTAGATAATCTATTGAAGGTAGTTATCAAAAATGCAGTATTGTGTTAGTTTATAAAGTCCAGTTGTTTCAGTGTCTCAGATATCAAGTTATTGAAGACTAGTCATATACGCGCTACGAGTATGTATCAATCTGATTCCTACATTACGAAGTTGCAGGCTTGAGGTACTGCTGCCTATGAGATGAGAGGAGACGTGAAATGAAGTTAACGTTCCTTTCAGCACCGAGGCTGTATGAGACATAGATCTATACCTTAATGTCGAATCCGAACCACATGAACTTCCGCTGGGAATCGAACCCGGGTCTTCTACGCCAAAGGAACGTACACTCCTCACATGGCCAACATGGAGCTCACAGCTCACAAATGTTTCAGTCAAGGACATACAATGAATAGGAGGGAAAAGGTGCCAATCATTAAGGTTTAAAAGTAGATATTGCTTTTCGGGCGGGGGGGGGGGGGAGAATTGTCACGAGAGTATGGGATGGTATTTAATGGGTTAGGAGTAGGCATCTGTACTTGAAAAGTGTGTATTCCTGTTTGATCAATTCCAGTTCCAGTGTTATAGGGATTATATATTATTTTTTATTAGGATCGAAAGATCCAATATATTTCAATCAAAAATTTTCTTGCACGCCTTATATCTAGAGAACTATATATAATGTAGCCAAACCCAAACTATCACTTAACTCAGTATGATGTGCTTATTCCGCAAAAAATACGAAAACTCTATTTAGGGCCCGTTCAAAAATTTTGTGGCCCCTGATCAAAAACTAATTATTGGCCAAAATCGCAATCTTTTGATCCATTTTTTTTAGATAGTTGCTAATTTTTTTTTTTTTTTTTTTTACAGAACTTTCCTCATCATCTACAGTTGGTAGCTAATGTTTTGATTGTAGCAAAAGTGCTGATTTTTAAAGAATTTGTCTTACCAACTAAAATTCCTTTATATACTTACATTGTTTCTCCCTATCCGTCCCTCCCGAAGACAAAAAGAAATCTCAAGAACTACTTGATAGATAGCCACCAATTTTGGCCAGGGTGTGGACGGTCGGAAGTTAGGAATCGTGTTAATTGGTGGAGGTAATCCATTCTGTTAATCCCAATATATGACACCTCATGTATTCCCATAGAGGAGTTCCTATAGATGGAGTGTTCCTTAAAAGTATGCAACCTAACTATACCTGAAGGTTCAGCTTGGTTGCATACATTAAGCTACTTTAAATATTTTAAGCAAACTTCTTCACGTGCTGTGCACATCATACTCTCACTTGTTTTCAAAACTAAGTGCGTCTTATTGTACTTTCTGTTTCTTTTACTTTGTATGATTTATTGACCAATACTAATAATAATCGTTCGCACTGTTGGTTTGTCAGGAATTAAATAAATTTAGTTTCTGTTGTCGATATTTTTTCTTTACACTCGAAAACTGAATGACGGAAGTTGCAGGCAAAATATGACCAAAAAAAATACTATATTAAGTTCATATTCCTCTCCCGGAACAGGAATACACGAAGCAGGAATTCCTGTTTTGCGTACATACAACTAAGATAAGATGCAGATAAATGATATTAATTGCTTTCAGGCCTCTGGCGAAACAGGAATAAGATAAATTACTTAAAATAATGCTTCAAAGCGAAAGCTAAAACGCAAAACAAGATTTAAGAAAAAATAAATTTCCTTTAATAGAGAAATTAAATTTCCATTATTGTGAACTGTAGCGCTACAAATAAGCTAATGCGGTCATCAAAAGGATGTTCCCGTTGAAAATCAGAAGAATCTGATTTAATTTTTGATCATGATCAGGGCCGGCCATAGGCACTTTGCTGCCCCATGCAACAGCATCATTTCTCTAGAAAGAACAAATCTTAAAAGCCACAATTTCAAGTATGCTACTCCATCATGAACTATAAAGAGGAGAGAAACAGCACTCGCACTCAGAAAGGCCTAAATACGACAAATATAATCGCGTTGTGTCTGTTTTGAAACATAAGCGTGTTAGTGAAACATAAAACAAAGGAAACATGATAATCATTTTTATAGAATTCAATATTGAGCTTCAATCTCAATATATCAGTTTATAATTCCAGTGCAACTAGCTCTTTTATCTTTATTTCTTGATTTTTCTTCTACATCTCTTAAAAAAATAGTTTTTAAAAACTTGTTTCCGCCTTCAATGATAAGAAACTTGTTTGTGACAAAGACAAGACTAGTTTTCATATCAAAACTGTGATAACTAACTAAACTGAACAGGTGTTCGCTACTGTTCGAGAATTGAGTTCTTGTATTTGATAACAATCAAGCAACTCATACTGGGATTTGTTTGATTATCTGCTTTAGCACTGCCTATGTGATCTTAAACTAACTCGACCTAAACATGATTTATGAATGTAGTATTCAAATAGAAACCCAGCTTAGTAAATTTAACTACCATCATCATGAAGTCTGTTTCCAACAAGAAATATTTATTTTAAATAATACAGTTATGACAGAGTTTTTCGCTCCTCGAAATTTGCCGTCCCGTTCAATGCACATTATGGTAGAGCCGGCCCTGATCATGGTACTGAAACATTAAAGCATATCATATGTAGCTGCGCAAGTTAATGTGAACATAAGAAAGAAAAAAATCTGAGCAAGTTTGAGGAGAAGAGCGTATGTTCGCGGATGGTAGGCGGGGTGTAAATTTGTATTATATATAAAAAATATATATATATACCCGCTACTGTGGTATTCGCTGCTTATTAGCTACAAATTGAGGAGTAATTTACTCTAGCGAACTTTGAAAGTTCCACAATTAAGTATATCATAGCGTTTATTTAGTTGTAGTCAAGTTGCTGGAATTCGACGAATGCCTTTCTTCATTACGTACAACGTTACAAAATGTAGTACTCGAGTAGTATAGCCTATATAGTAAGTAGTATAAATAAAAAAAAATAACAACAGGTAAGCACTTGAACAAAACGTGAGATGTACGACAGCTAGCGCCACGCGCGGTGAATCTTCGTAACAAATTGCTGGAGGCAAGAATGTGGCACGGTCAAGGTAACACTTGCGGGGGAGAGAGGGATGAGCAAAATGAAGGGGCATCAACTCCCCCCTTCCACCCGCATATAAGCACGATTCTCTGTTATCTTTCTCTTTACTAGTGATACCAACTTAGAAATAAAATATCCATATTACTCATAACACACTGAGAAATCGGATAATTTATTACTTATATTCCTGTTGCTGTTGGTTTTTTGTTTTCGCAACGTAATGTCTGGTCTCATGTTATCTCACTGAATGAGCTGCAATGTTTTGTATACCAAGAAAAGAGTTTTCGTGAAAGTAATCTTGATGTTTATGAGCAGCGCCGATTTATGCATTGTTGAAAGAGGAAGGGGGTCGTTATCCTATACTCAAGCAAAATAAATGCATATCCTGAGCGCCTAAGGAAATTTAGAGGATACGGTTTTACTCGATCCAGCTGGGATTGGTGGCCGTAATGTTGACGTGGTACTACTGCATTAGTATTAATTATTAGGCCACAAAACTCGATATATCAATACCAGCAGCCAGTGGCGTATTTACGGAGGGGGGACTTCCGGACTTAAGCCCTCCCCCGAAATCTTACTATAGCAAAGTATATAAAGTATATGAAATATCTTGCAGAATTTTGACATTTTCAGCAAAGCCCCCGCGAAAGTTAACAAAGCCCCCCCCGAAACAAAATCGTAAATACGCCACTGCTAGCGGCTGAAGTATCTGGCCTGGGAAAATTTGTAAATAGCCTATGATCTCTCTAAATTTGCCCATAAAACACTGTATTTATAGCCAGAATTTACTATCTTCCCGCATTAAACGTGTACCGAAGAATGCAATGTTATGTATAGGTACTGAGAGTCATATTATCGAAACGGAAGGATGTATGTAATGATTTTGTATTGGTATGAGTATTCTTGTTCTGTACGAAATAGTATACCCGGCGAAATGTTCTTAACAGCCTATAGTGCCTTCCTCGCAGTTAAATAGAAGTATATCAAGCGAACAATGTGGATTTGCTTGAAGGACAAATAAACAATTATTGACCTTTACATACTGTATATAAGACTAGCTGATGAAGTATCTGAGTTACTCTGGTAAAATATAAGAAGTTGTAGGCTTATCTCCTTTACGCAGTAGTTCGAATACACTATTTTTGGGTACATTTTTTTAAAACCCCGACCCATTAAGAGATGTATTTTAATCAAGTTTTATATAAAAAAAAAACACACATTTTTAGGTAGGTACTAGCTATGTTCAAAATCTTCATCTCAAAAATCCGTTATTCGGTCAGCGGTGTGTTGTAGAAATATACGGAATCCATAAGTTTACAGCGGAAATCCGTACAGAGCATACGTTATCTATATGCTACATACGTACTACCTTTTTTCCAGCTAGATGTTACATCATACCGCTGCAGGATTTTTGACATCTAACAGTCTTCCGTATATTACATACGTCAGCTATATGTTAAATACGTTCATCTGTATGTGATATCCCTACTGCCTATATACAGTTCTTTCTTTCATACGAAAAGTACGTATATACGGAAAATATTATAAAACATATACGTTTTCAGTTATACGTTTGGTGCAGGGTGTTACATATAGTCGTACGTTAAGTTCAAAAACTACAGGATTTACGCATGTAACCTACGTTTTTACGTACGCCACATACGTTTTTCTTTTTATACTGTAATTGATGCTACTTGTCCCTTCTGACAGCTCGCTGCGCGCACGTAGTGCTCAATGCTGTGTTGCCAGCTTTTGCGTCTGTGTGTTGAAACATGGAATCATTCATTGCAAGTAAATCTCAGTTTTATAAAAATCAAATGGCACGGAAGAGAACTAAAAAGAATTTTCTCAATAACCAGCAGGTCTGCTACTCAAGTTGACATTTGACTAAAACAATTTGCATTTGTTTATATTCAAACTGACAACGTGCAAAGAGGGTGGAATGTTTACCACTGCAGAGCGAGAGAAATGAGCCACTATAATTGGCTGAACGTGTTGTTGCTATAGAAACAGTTCTTCTTGCCTGATTGTTGTGACCACGTGCAGGTAGGAAAAAACATAGGAAAACAACTGTCAGAAGGGACAAGTTGTATCAAATGGAGTGTGTGTGTACATAGTGGCCAAACACATACAGAGTATTATAGAAATATATTATAGTTCTCGAGTTTTCTCATTAATCTGAGTAAAAAAAAAAAAGTTCAAAATGAAACACGAGATCTTGTGTATCACAGATATACGCGCAGTGTTGTCCATGAGACGAGACAGGATGAGAAAGGATATTTGTGACGAAATACAAGAGAAGACGGAAGTATCTTAATAGAAATAATTAACTTTTCTAAACGAGACAGTCTTAACTTTGTCTTGTAGCCCACTCGTCCATTGGGCAATTTTAAGATATTTATTTATTTATTTACGAACATAATTCCAGATACACTTGAACACTAGTTTACACTTCTATATGTAACAAATCTAAGAGATTATAACATAAGGCAATAATAATAATAATAATAATAATAATAATAATAATAATAATAATAATAATAATAATAATAATAATAATAATAATAATAATAATAATAACCACAACATGGGCGCCCTTGGATAAGGTGATTCATCCTGTTTATTGCGCTTGCTGTTATTCGCTTATGTATACGAAAAAATCGAATATAAAAATAACAGTGAATTATCGTTGAAAGTGTGAATGTGTTGGGAAATAAGTCATATAAAATATATAACGACAAGTTAGAAACATAGATATATAGCATATAACCTTGGAAAAATCTTGTTAATATTCTGAAGATGATATCTCTTTCTTTTTTAAAACAAAATCGCTGTGAGAATATACACAGCCCTGCATCTTTAGAAGAAATTAGCGTTTCTTAAATGGTTGTCGGAAAACTTAAATTATTATGCTTTCAAAGAACGTTAATTATGAAACAATGCATTTTGTTCACGAACGTACTCATTTGGTGGCTTTTATTCAGTTAACTTGACTCTTTTGTCTTGAGAACAAATTAAGAAATCTTTAAATTCATTTATCCTTCCCATTATGGAGGATTTTCTAATTGTAGATGTGTTTAAGCGAAGTTGTCAAAAGTTTAATAACAATTTGGATCGTTTGAAGTGGTTCTTTCAGGAGGAACCACTGTAGGTGTAAAGTATTGTTGGTAAGTCAAAGTAAAGATATGAGGTATGAAGAGGACTAAAGGCAAAAATGAAAATGAAACAAACTTTTATGGTAGATAAACATTATTTTATGACAAATTAAAATTCAACGATACTTCAGGGGGAAAAAATACAGAATTAATTTTTACTTTTGAGTGGCGATAGAAGAGCAGAAAATATGGTGATCGTGAGAAAAGAAATTGAGCTCAAGATTTTAATAGATTTACTCATTTCATGGTCCTACAAGCTGAAAAAGTAATTTTTGGATGTATATTCGTCCATTCGCTTAAAATATGTAAAAAGATAATCATACCTGTTGTTCTGTATGGTTGCGAAACATGGTCATTCACTCTGAGGGCAGAACGTAGACTAAAAGTATTTGAGAACAAGATTCTGAGACGAATATTCAGACCCAAGAGGATCGGAAATGGGGAATGGCGGGAACTTTATAACGAGGAACTACATAGTTTATATCGTTTACCAAATATTGTTAGGGTCATCAAATCTAGGGGGCTCAGGTGGGCAGGTCATGTAGCCAGAATGTAAGAAAGTAGGCACGCTTTCAAAATGTTAACTGAAAATCCTATTGGAAAACGACCATTAGGAAGATGGTACGCGAAGATGAGAGAACAATATTAAGATGGATTATGTATTACCCCCCAACTACCCTAGGGCTCTTGAAAGGCACGGTAGCTCAGTGCTAAAGCGGTCACGTGGGGTCCCTGATTTTATTCTCGGCCAAGTAAATTTGTGGTGGACAACACCGTGTACGTGGGTTTTCTTGGGATACTCCCGCTTCCTCGCACGTACCATTCCTTCAATTCTTCCATCATCATTCATTTGCCTCAATCATCCGTCTCCCTTAGCCTTAAGGGCATAAATGTGGGAAGTTAAACTGAAAGATTTCGTTTCATTTCCCCTTAGGGCAGTAATCCTCAAAGTGGGGTCCGCCGATCCCTGGGGATTCGCGGGACCTAGCAAGGGGATCCCTGACGCCTAAAAATTGAAGTGTGTTGTAATAAAATGGAACTCACCGCCGTTATGCAAGAAGTATTTTTTCAGTTACTAAAAAGAAAACACATTAGTGATCCCACATTTCAGAACATTGTTTATCAAGTGGCTTTCCTTAAGAAAAAAAGACATTGATTTTCAGTCTTAAAAGTATTTTCAATTAAAATTTCGTTCACCAGGAAACAATCATGTATCTTTAGAATAAATTACTTATTGCATTATTTTTCTTGATCTTTTTCTATTCAGTGGTAATTCTAATTAGTATATTTTTTTAATACCATGTGAAATTTCAGATAACATTGCAAGGGTTTCCGCAAATCACTTTCCGAATGAACAGGGGTACGCGTTATCGGAAAATCCAAGAACCACTGCCCTAGGGACCTCAACAACCAGTTTGAAAAACCCTGCTCTAGTTAAAACCCTTTTATAAGTAATGTATATGTCTAGAGCAGCGTTTTTCAACCTTTTTCAACTTGCGGCACACTACAGGTGTAACTTGAATTCTCGCGGCACACCCATATATATATATATATATATATATATATATATATATATATATATATATATATATATATATATATATATATATATATATATATATATATATTACTATTATTATTGATAATATAAAATATCGTGGTATTTTTATGTGATTACTGATATCCTTCTTACAAAGAAGAAAGCTTGATCACTGATTTTCCCCCGTAGTAAATCATTATACTTATTTTTCATTCTAATTTTAAAATAGAAAACAATAGCAATGAAATATAGGACTCGGGTTTTTAAAAATCCACTTTCTCTTTCGAAAACTGTATCTAACCTCTAACTAAAAGGGAAGATCACTAAATAACGACAAATAAAAAAATCTCCTATACTTTTAAAACACAAATGTAGGTAATTTGTATGCATGTTTACTTTGTTGAATTTATTGAATGATATGTTAAAATTTCAAGTTACGAAATAGTCTGCAACAATAAAGAAGCAATAATGGTCATGACAATGATAAATACGTTTTTCAACATTAAAAATGTACAGAAAAGTAACACAGTATGAAACTTAAAATTGTAGATTTATAGTAGAGGTTCATAGTAATGTGAAATACAAATATACATTTTTCCCTATGTCTTGCAATTTGGTTTTTATAAAATTAATAATTTGTTTCGATTTCCTCGCGGCACACCGGTTGGGAAACGCTGGTCTAGAGGTCAAATTGCAGTAATTGAAATCAACGAGATAAGAGTCAAATACACATATCGTTTATAAAATACTTGACATTATGAAATAAATAAAGCCACACGAAAGTGTCAAATGCAGTACACCACGAGCCAAGAATGTTGCAGAAGTTAACACCAATGGAGGGTGTAGGCAAATTATTATAACGAATTAATACGAAGCGTTGTTCATCATAAAACAGTAGAATAACAGCCTAATGAGAAAAGTAGTTTAGTTGAAGAGTAGTTCAGATATGATGGGTTTGAACAAGAAATTAATTTTGTGTTTATCTGCAGTACATAGGCGTGTCTTTATGGCGTTGTTAAAGAAACACTACGTACATGTTTTCTTAAGTAATTACAATGTATAGTGTACGTAACTGCTTAGAAATCTGGTCAGCAGTTGTATGCATTGCCTGATGGCCTCCAGTCATAACAGGACTTCGGAGACTGTTTTGAATATTGTTGAGGCAGGGAATCATCTGTTGACACCTTACTGTAGGAAGGAATTTCAGACTCCTTTTATGTGTTTGCCGCTTATCGTTTATAAATAAGAAAGAACAAAATTCTATTTTGCATATTTGCAGGTAAATAAAAAAAAAAAACTTGCAAGTAAGAAATATTAAATACTGTATTTGTAGTATTTTATGTGTGTGTCGCATTCCATTTATTACACTGCGAATTACATTAAAACTATCTCCGTAAGACTTAAAACTTATTTATGCAGAAACCAACAAGAGTAATTGTCATTGCATGGATTAATAGCTTCAATTATTCAACAACTCTTTCTTAACCTCGCCGGTGTTTTATTTTCCAACTAGCACGTGTAATGTACTGTGGGCAATATTTTGTGTTCTTACTTTTATACCTTTCATATGGAATTCGACTGAACTCGAAGAATTATTTGAAATTCGAATGCCTCGTATGCGGAGTCTCAGTCAAACACCTCCACTTCTTTCCTTCCATTCTAGGTCAGTCATTGTGTTTACCTCTGGTACGTGAGGTCCCTAGTTCGATCTTCAGCCATGTAAGTTTGTGGTGGACAACATCGTGTCCGTGAGTCTTCTCGGGGTACATCCATTTCCTCCCACTTTATCATTCCACCAATTCTTCCACCATTATTCACTTGCCTTAATCCTCGTCTCTCTTAGCCTAAAGGACATAACTCGGGACATTAAACTGAGAGAATTTTTTCTAAGTCAATCATCAAACAGCGCTGAAAAACGTGTTTAGTTATTTTAAATGAAGAGTTTAAATATCAAATTTCGTGTATCTAATATTCAAGGTAATCTTATTATAGTAATATTGATTCCTCCTCTTTTTCTTCCCACCTCATTTTCTGCCCTTCTAGGTCAACTTTCAAAAAGCACCGAAACAGTTTTCTAAGTAATTTAGTTAAGAAGTCTAAATACCAAATTTCATGTATCTAACTTTAAGAGGTTCCAAGACATAATCATCTTATTACAATAATTATGATCCTCACTTCTTTTTTTCATTCCTAACCATTTTCTTCCCTTCTAGGTAAAATATATTTTTTAAAATGTCTGAGTATTTTAAATGATAAAGTCCATATACTAAATTGCATGTCTCTAACCTTCAAAGATTCGAAGATGTGAATATTTTTAATATTATATTTGTTACCTCTATTCCCCTTCTGCGTATACATACCTTCCTCATCGGATTTTCAAAATTCCTTCCATAATGGTACCTTATGTCACAAATCGCATGCATTGTCCAAATCTGAAGTTCCTAGCTTAAGCGGTTTGATCTGTTGATCAGTCAGTCATTCTCATTCAGGCCTTATTCTAGAGGAAGATAAATATAATTTTCTTCAACATCAACCGTATAATGAAACAAGAATCCAAAGACGAGGCATATGTCTATCAAGAGATCTCATCAAGCTAAACAGAATGATGTGCTTGAGAGTGAATTCTAATGCGTAATTTTTGAGAAAATTGACAAAAACTTTAAAAACATTATTTATTTATTTTAATGCTTGGCCACCAAAAACAAGCTCGAAAGCACGCCATCTGTTGAGGCAAAACTTTATACGCTCATCAATCCTTTAATTATAATATTAACAAGATGAGCTATATATTATGTTTTAATAAGAAATAACAACATAAAACTATCATTCTGCTGTAATTTAAACTATCTTTCAATAATAATATTTTAAGATTTATACGTTTTTGTTGTAAATCTAAAAGATAAACAACTTACATAGTCAAGGCGAAACATCTTATAATTTGCAAAATTTTAAGAAATAAATTTCAATTGGAGCTGTTGTCTACATTTTTCTCTTTTTTAAAAATTTTTAGGCCTCATTCAATTATCAGTTTGTATTATTAGGAAATCTCGTAAACTTATTTTAGGAAATCCATCATATGTTAATATTTCACGAATTGTAGTAGTTTTGATATAGTACAGATAACATTTTCGTTTTCACTTAGTAATTATCTGTCTGAATATTGTAATACAAGTTATAGCCTCTTTTTCATCTTACTATGTCATCTCTCAGGAGAGTTCCTTCACAACTCATGTTCCAAGCACATTCTCTTCCTCTTTTTGATTTTATTATTATTCTCTATGTATTAAAATGCTAGGTTTATATGTTTGTCTCTAAAGCAAAGTTTATATGTTAGTATCCAATCTTTTCAACAATGAGATCTCGAAAACCGCAAGTGCTAGAAACGTGCCGTTTTCGCTGGTCGATTCCAAATTTTGTATAGATTGTCCAGTTCTAATTCAATATTAAAAAAAAAAAAAAAAAAAAACGTGACCGTTATTTCTTTATTACGAGTTTAGGCGTATACTGGAACTATTGATTTTTTTAAAAAATCGTGATATCCTATGAGATATACATTCTAACACAACATAGTTGTGTACATGGGCGCTATACCTCTCAGGTGTTTGTTTCATTGTCAAATGATAATGCAAAATGAAGGATAACCATTTCTCGGGTCTAAGATGAATATTTATCGTTTGAAGTGTTTTGCCCAGTGAACATCATATATCCTAACATTATGATTAATTGTATGTATAATGTATTTACTTATAACCTACTGTATGCATGAAGAAAGAAAACACTGATCACATATGAATTAGAAACTCCAACCGGAAGTAGGCTCAAATCTTGCAAACAGTGCGGTATATTGAAAAATAATAGAGTGCGCAGATTTAGCTTATTATTATTATTATTATTATTATTATTATTATTATTATTATTATTATTATTATTATTATTATTATTATTATTATTATTATTATTATTATACTCCTGTACTACTCCGAATACTTTCTTATTCATTTGTTTTTCCTCCCATCCAAGTAACTTGAGAGTTGTAACTAAAGCCTGTGACAAACATCTTGGGATTTAAGCTAAACGAATAAAACGCAAGCTCTGACGCGACGTTGCCGAATGCTAAGGGGTGTGGCTATGGCTAAGCAGAAAAACTACAGCGCGATCAGGTGGCAGGGGATAGACGTGGATGTGTACAAAATAAACATGGCAATACCGCTGGCCTCTTATTTGCTAGCAGCATTTAAAGGGAACTTCGAGCGCCGCCTTCATATGCCAAGATGTTTGTCCCGCCGTTTAAACTTTCTGTGATTAAACATTTCCCCGGTATAAGTATGAACTGTACACCCACCAAAGCCAGAGACATATTTCGCTAACTTCTCCTTCCTTCTCATCCGCTATTTAAAGGTGCAACTAAAGGCACTTCAATCCCCAACAGATATCAGCACGTTTCCCCTCTTTGCAGTATATGAAGCAAGAATATTCACAAATAATTCATTCAAATGGAAAGATTTTACTTTAGGCGATTTATTCAATTCATCAGGTTCTTAGGAAGTCATCCAACGGTAATTTCATTATAAGACAATTAAATCGAGTCTAGCCTCACTATTCGTTACTAAATATATATTAGTCTACTCTGATATGAATATTGAGCATAAACGAGTGAATTTCGCATTGCGGAAAGAAAATTTCCATTGATTTCAGCAAATCTTTCTAAGTGTACTCTCCATTCACGTAACGCTTAACAGGCTAATGTTTTACCTTCTAATAACCCTTGACAGGTTTTTTCCCATGTTTTTTCTTTTAATTCTTGTTCTATATTGCAGTTAGATATACTTTTTGTAAAAAAAAAAAATAGGCCGAAAATCATCCCCCAACTTTGATTATTCGTAACACGAAAACCAAAGCCCTGCAAAACAATCTGTACAAAGCAAGTTAAGGGGGCAGATTACTAAAAATGATACAAAAGCTAACCATTTTTATTATTTAAAAAGTAGTTAACAAGGGGAACATGACAAGTCATCAATTACCGTTGAGTTCATTTCTCTAGTCGCTGACTTCACCTAGATTTTTGAGTAATTCATATTCTGGCCACACTGTAATTTCTATGGGTGGCAACACTGAAAATTCGTTTGATTCATATTTTCGGGTGTAGAATACCAGTATCTGTTATCATAGTAAGTTACATTACATTATCTCTTTCCACTTACGAAAAAGGGGGCAAAACAAAAACGGTTAGCTTTTGTATCATTTTTAGTAGCCTATAGACCTACGTATTCAATTACAATAAGTAGTTGTTAAAACATTCTTCAGAAACAGTTTACATCAATAATCGGAGAAGTATCAACGAACGTTTTAAAAATTCATTATTTATAAAGTCTAACGATTAGAAACGTGTTATTAAGATGCAAAATAAAGTTTTAGCATCGATAAATGAAACAGAATAACTAAAATCAGTGGCGTATTTACTGGGGGAGCTTCCGGGCTTAAGCCCCCCGAAATCTTACTTAGTATAGTAAAGTATATGGCATATCTTGCAGAATTTTCACATTTTCAGGCAAAGTCACCCCCCCCCCCGAAAGTTAGCAAAGCCCCTCCCGAAACAAAATCGTAAATACGCCACTGACTAAAATATTAAAAGTAACTCCATCTTCCTCTGCTTATCGATTTAGTTTGGTTTTCCTGAGAAAGTTTCCGCAACTATCTTCTGATTTTGACTAAATATTTGCGAATAGTCTGACTCCCTTAGAAAATAAAAGAAGAAGACAAGAGAAAATATGTAAAGTTCTGTAATTCATCCGTGTTGGCTTATCTTTAGTCTTAGCTTAATTTCTATCACAGGCCTGTAAGTGTTAAGATGAATAATGTACCAATTATGTATATTTTTCCAAAATATCTGTATTTGTTAGGCCTTCCAGAGGTAACGCTGTAGAAATTCGCATCAAGGCATTTTTCTGATTTTCTAAGAAAAGAATATTAAATTATTTTGTACTTAACTTCTGAAACAAGTACTTACAACATTTTTATTTAATTTAATACGGTTAATTCATTGTATTGACCAATGTTATACTCTGACCAGAAAAGATTATTGTGATACGCGGAAAGAAGGAGAATTTCTCGTTGCAGACAGCTTGGCAAGTAGCATATTCACGTCTTTGTGCCAATTTTGTCGGCGTGTAACGTATTCATTCCCATCATTGTCACGTTAAGAAGTTTTCTCCGAATCAGTCTGCATTCCAGACTGTGTTCTTCGAATCTTGCAGCAGAATACGGTGCGTGCTAATGCTTAATTTTATATATATACGTATATAATACTTTAGGCTACACTGAGACCTAGATGTTTACGATAATGAGCACGTAATTCTGCGCTTGATACTTCAATGTTTGTATCACAGACACGCATTCTTCCTCAACCAAAGGATTTTCAAGCAAGGGAGTACCACCAACTGTACAGTTATTCAACCTTCAGGATCAGTAGTGTATTTAGGGGGTTTCTATATGGCTCAAGCCCCTCCCCCTAAAATAAATTTGTTATATGCACAACTTCATGAAAATTTGTCGGCACCCAAAAAGGAAAAATATAAGTGCTTATTCACTTGTTGTCCATAGCCCCCCTCTCCGAAACAAAATCCTAAATACGCCACTGTTCAGGATTATTAGACTTCCAAACCATACCATTCATAAGTGTCGGAATTCTTATAGAGCGCCTACCTCTGTTCATCAGTCTGTTAGGTGTCAGAGTAAAAATGCTAAGAGATATCAAGAAACACCTTCTTGCAGTCAATTCTGCACCCTAAGCATAGGTTCCATCTAATCCACTAACCTCTTACTCAAACCGGAAGAGGTTGAAGTTAGCTATTTCCGGTTTCTACGTTTTTCGCCATGAATAAAAGTGGTAATATATAGTGAAAAATATATTTTGCTTTAAAAAAAATCGATTAGCGTCTTAAAGAAACACCGTCACCATTCGCAAAACTCTGCCAAAACCAGAAGTGGTTGAAATTACTAGTACTTGCGGTTTCAATACTGCTTTCCATCGAGCAAAAACGGTAAATGATTTCGAGAACTGCTTTCTTACAATTGATTCCGCATTCCGAGAATAGATTCTATCTTCTCTGTGAGCTATCCACTCAAACCGGAAGTGGTAGAAATCAACAAGTTCCGGTTTCAACATTTCTCGTCATGAATAAGATTGCTGGAAAATAACTGAATGCAGTATTTTGCAATCGGTTCAGCGTCTCAAGAGAATATGTCCATCACCACCTGCAACAATCCACTAAAACTGGAAGTGGTTGAAATTTACTAGTACCTGCGGTTTCTATACTGATTTTCGTAGAGCAAAAAGGGTAAATGATATTGAGAACTAGTTTTACGAATTGATTTCTGTTTCCAAGAATAGATCCAATCATCTCTGTAAGCCCTCTATTCAAAGCGGAAGTAGTACAAATGAGCCATTTCCGGTTTCAACTTTCATTGCTATAGATCAAACACGGTAGTAGATAGCGACGAACATTTTTGTGCAATCTATTCATCGTCTTAAAAGAGCCTACGATCAGCACCTGAAACACTCTACAGAAACCGGAAGCGGTTGAGTGTAGTAGTGCTTTCGGCTTCAATATCGAATTCCATAGAACAAAATAAGAAATATCGAGAAACGATTTTTTTTTTTTTTTGCAATCGATTCAGCGTCTCAAGAACAAATTCCATCACCTCCGTTAATCAAACCGGAAGTAGTTGAAATCAGCCATTTCCGGTTTTAACATTGATCACCATAGAACAAAAATGGTGATCGGTATAGTTCATATAGAATTTAATTAAATAGTTTCAGAGCTAGGATAATCTAAATGCGTGAAAAAAATTTTTAAAAATGAAATGAAATCTTTGAGTTTTACGTCCCACGGTTATGCCGGTTAGTCTAAAGGAGACGGTGATGATGAGTAATGAATGAAATGGTGGAATGAAGAAAGTGGGTGGAAACGGGAGAACCCCGAGAAAATCCACGCACACGATGTTTGTCCACCACAAAATTCACTTGGGGGGGGCTGGGATTGAACCCGGGATCCCAAGCACCAGAGGTGAACGCTCTACCACTGAGCCAACGCGGCCCTGAAAAAAAATACATTGTAACATGTGTTATTGAACATGAGGAACCGTGGAGTGGATGTGAATTTTTCTTTATTTTCGTTTAGAAGTGACAAGGAACAGAGTTCAGGTTGGGATCAACGTTCAATGAAAAAATGCACCTCGCGATTCGATAATTTTATTAAGATTTTCAATATTTTCACTTCATTGATTAATGTAAATAAACGGACCAGACTATATGTTAAAAATTTATTACATTAGGATTATGCAAAAAAAAAAAAAAAAAAAGAGTAATGAGGAATTTTGGTTTGATGTGTTAAAGCTTGTACTAACATTTTACTAATTATAATAACACCGCTATATACAGTGTATATTTAGCATTTATAGAAATTGCATTAACCGCACATCATAATCCATGTCTTCCTTTCAGATTGATGAGTATATATTGGCAAGTTACCAACTACCGGTACGTTCTTTAACAGATTTAACTGGCACTTTGAAATCTGTCCCAACTTATTTTCTGAGCTTCTGTGGGCTTTACTCATTTTATTCTTGATTATTACTGTCAATATGAGAACTGTATGAAACATTTTCTAATGCACTTTAGAAATATAGTATCTGTATATATGTAATTAAGTTCACTCTATGTCAGTAGAGACGAGTCACAGGAAGATGTATCCGAGATCACTTGATATTTTTCAGTTCAGCACACACACAAAATACATAATGTGATAATTTGGTGTACGTATTAGTGTCAAAGTAGTGTACATAATAATATGAAACAGTTTTTCTTGTTTACATTTTGGGAAATCCTATATGACTAACAGTGGCGCTCATGTGGGAGGTGACGTCGGTAACAATATTACGGTGTTATCACTACGAATTAAGGGAAGAACACCTACCTACGCTCTAGACATTAGATAAGTTTTTTTCTCTTGGTTTATACGTAGATTTGTCCAAGAGACAGTATTTGGAGTTGTGTCATCTAGAAAGTATGCGTTGAAGCGCTGTTTCATCTCGAAAAAGTGTAGGGGCCGCGGTATCTCAGTGGTAGAGCGTTCACCTCTGGTGCTTGGGGTCCCGGGTTCAAACCCTGCTCCCGCCAAGTTAACTTTGTGGTGGACAAACACCGTGTGCGTGGGTTTTCTCGGGGTTCTCCCGTTTCCTCCCACTTTCTTCATTCCAACATTTCATTCATCTCTCATCATCACCGTCACCTTTAGCATAACTGTGGGATGTAAAACTCAAAAATTTCATTTCATTTCATTTCGAAAAAGTGTATCTATTCCTATTGGAAGAGCTTCGTCTCGTCTCATGTTCTCTCGTTTCGTGGGGGACCGCGGTGGCTCAGTGGTAGAGCGTTCACCTCTGGTGCTTGGGGTACTGGGTTCGATCCCAGCCCCCGCCAAGTGAACTTTGTGGTGGACAAACACCGTGTGCGTGGGTTTTCTCGGGGTTCTCCCGTTTCCTCCCACTTTCTTCATTCCAACATTTCATTCATCTCTCATCATCACCGTCACCTTTAGCATAACTGTGGGATGTAAAACTCAAAAATTTCATTTCATTTCATTTCGAAAAAGTGTATCTATTCCTATTGGAAGAGCTTCGTCTCGTCTCATGTTCTCTCGTTTCGTGGGGGACCGCGGTGGCTCAGTGGTAGAGCGTTCACCTCTGGTGCTTGGGGTACTGGGTTCGATCCCAGCCCCCGCCAAGTGAACTTTGTGGTGGACAAACACCGTGT
This sequence comes from Thermobia domestica, assembly GCF_964235325.1. NCBI lineage: Eukaryota > Metazoa > Arthropoda > Insecta > Zygentoma > Lepismatidae > Thermobia > Thermobia domestica. The sequence goes on along the minus strand of NC_137469.1, from coordinate 129,104,675 downwards.
GCGTGGGTTTTCTCGGGGTTCTCCCGTTTCCTCCCACTTTCTTCATTCCACCATTTCATTCATTACTCATCATCACCGTCTCCTTTAGCCTAACCGGCATAACCATGGGACGTAAAACTCAAAGATTTCATTTCATTTTTTCTCGTTTCGTGGGCAGCGTTTCGTAGTGATAAAATTATAGCTTTTACCGATGCGGAATCTTACAAGCTGTCGCTTATTTACATAAGCGACTCATCCTAACATCTACTATTTCCTACCAAGCTCGTATGACACACGCTCTCTATATCTGTCAGTCAGTACTTTGGATCACATTCACTCACTAATTCAGACAAACAAGGAAAAGAATTTTCAAACCCGAGAACCTAATCCTGATAGAACCTAACACCAGACAAGCACCACTCGTTAATAGAATTCGGCAACTCACAGTAAAGCTTTCAGCAAGTTACGTAACCAATTTGCTCATTGGCTGCCGAAAAACAGCAAATAACGACGCGAGGAGAAGAAGCAACGACTTACAGTCTAGAGATCCTATTTTCCAGATAAAATATAAAAAGAAACAAAGGTAAGTCTACAGCTAAATTGATCGATTTCGTTTATGATTCGCTAATAGAGGGCAGTACTTCAAGGACATCCAATGGATAGGCCAAGCATGACGTACTTTCGGCATAATTTGTTTCTGATGGATTCCAAAGAAATGTGCTACATACGAAACTCCAAGTGTTACGTTTTGTGTTTACCTATAAACAGCATAACATCAGAGAGTTAAAATTTATGTTCTTGAAACATAGTACTGTCTGCTTCCTTGTTTTATAACACTACGCAGAGGAAACAATGGAAACGATAATTCTATGCTACAGCAAGGATTACTATACTTTGTTCGTGGCACCGACTTTAGTTATCATGCATGGTAAGGTGATCGAGAACGGTGATGTAGCAGCTGATACTATGGCGTACTTTATCAGAACTGTCAATATTGTAAACCAGAGACGACGCAAAGAGCGCAATGGGGCAGGTACTTCCCCGTGACATTGGTTCCAGATATGTATTGTAATATAGTCAAGTAATGTGAAACTATTATTTTCAATATACAAAAATAAATAAATAAATCTGCTCTCCAATAATATCTGCCTTTCCCTTTACTTCTTCCAGGTAATTAAAGCTGGCGTCTTCACTGTTGTAAACTACTGCACAGCAATAGCATGGCAACACCGTGTAACGAACATCGTTATCTGCCAATGAGTCAAGTTAGGTTTTGTGAGCTCTAGTAATCTGTTGATCAGGGCCAGCTCTACCATATGTGCAACACATGCAATTTGCACCGAGCGGCAAAATTTGTCATAACTATATTATTTAAAATAAATATTCCTTGGTGAAAACAAAACTTGATGATAGTGAAATTTACTAAGCTGACTTTCCTTTTGAATACTTCGTTCATAAATCATGTTTAGGTCGCACGAAAGTCACATGGACACCTAAAGCAAATTGTCAAACAAATACCAGTATGAATTGCTTGATTGTTATCAAATACAAGAACTCAATTCTCGACAGTAGCGAACACCTGTTCAGTTTAGTTAGTTATCACAGTTTTGATATGAAAACTAGTCTTGTCTTTGTCACAAACAAGTTTGTTATCATTGAAGGCGGAAACAAGTTTTAAAAACTATTTTTTAAGGGATGTAGAAGGAAAATCAAGGAATAAAGATAAAAGAGCTAGTTGCACTGGAATTATAAACTGATATATTGAGATTGAAGCTCGAAATTGAATTCTTTAAAAAAGATTATCATCTTTCCTCAGTAGGTGTGTTTGCTTTATATTTCACTAACATAATGGATTATTATTTAAAGAAAGAACAAACACAAAGAGATCATACTTGTAGAGTTTAGGTCTTTCTGAGTGCGAGTGCTGTTTCCCTCCGCTTCGCTGTTCATGATGGGGGTAGCATACTTAGAATTGTGGCTTTTAAGATTTGTTCTTTCTGGAGAAATGGAGGTTGCAAATAATGCCATTGCACGGGGCGGCAAATTGCCTATGGCCTGGCCCTGCTGTTGATGCGAACATATTTCCATTGTTTGTGATTACTACGTATTTCGAAACACCCTGATTATTCAGTTCTACTAAGGCAAATTTTATTAATCATTCTTTTGTATACTACTGGTACAATACTATGTTGTGGCCTTGATTACCATAACGGGAGATTGCGACACGAATTTGTTGTTGAAGTACTTAAAATGATGCAGAAGATTGTTTCACATATGTAAAAAGATCGTGACCAAAATAAATAGCATTATTTTTCCCAGAGAAAACTTAATGAAATCAACATTTTATGGCCTTGCAAATTCTATGTTTGATCGTTGTATGTACGTATGTATACATACGTGCATTGAATAGGAAAACAAGAAACAATTTACGGGGTTCAATTTTCACCAAATAAGCCATGTATTCTAATTATTATTCTATAGATCTGGTACGTGTTTCATCCATGAGAGACAGAGAGAGAGAGAGAGAAAAACTCCTCATGACCACTAGTGAATGGAGTTTACTATTAAACATGTTAAAATCACTCTCTCTTTTTAAAATTGTTTTTCTCTATTGAGAAACTCGGTCGATAATTGCTCAGGGCATATACACTTGCTGTCTCAATTGCTAATTGTATATTCGCGTCGCGATTGCCTTGAGTCAAAATAGTTTTGAAAGTTTTTTATAAGTACATACACCGCGTAAGTACACGTAAAAAGTTAAAAAAAATAACAGTGTCGCCTCGTTTTGTGGTAATTTAATTTACTATAAAAAGGGATGAAATGCATGTGCTGGAGAGTTAATATTGATGAAGGATTCAAATGTAAGCGAAATCAGGAAGAAAACTTAAGAAGTTCAGATAATGGTCTAATATCACAATTGCACAGTGTATAATAAATTAAGATACAAAAATTCAGACTTATTGAAGAAAATTTTTAAAATCCTCAATTATTACTATGTGTAAACTTGAGGCGTATACAAATCAATAGATCTAGTTAGGCTGAACAAAATAATATAGGTGGATATAAATCCTGATGTGTAGTTTTCGAGGAGATAAAGAAAAATGATTCTTTTACAAAACTCCAAAACATGATGCCATGCCATCTATTAAGATGAACTGTTACTGAAGCATACTGTTATAACGATACGAAGAGGACAGTTGAATGATATTTATTTCTGTGATGCAGGGCCGTACTGCAACCCAGGGGCCCACCGGAAGGTACTTTCAAGGGGTTCCATTCACATATGTGTACTGCCCCCTCCACCAACATGTACGTACGTACTGCGTACTGACAGTACGCACAACTCAAAGCAAATGTATAGTATATTGTACTTATTTCGCACAAGCCAAGACCATAGACCCACAAAGGACCTATTTTACACTAAACCACACAGTACTTAGGAAAACCGTACGTAGGTAAATCATCTCAAAGTAAAATACGAATGTATGAATTTATTTATTTCCTTTAAGCATTATTGGCGGAACGCAAAGAAAACAGACTTAAATTTGATTCTGCACAAGGCCCGTTATGATGCCCTTAACACGTGTTTTAAAATACGTCATTTAGAAAGCTATTTACCTGCAACATAGGGATTGCTTCTATGATTTTCCTCTAAAGATATATTTTACACCTTTTTAGAAAAGGAAAAAAATGAGTTGAGGTTTCATTTTTTGCTCCAGGACTCCGTGACCAAGAGAGCCCGAAAAAACTTTTAAATTATTTAAAACATTTTCACCACAAAAGTTTATGACATAAGTCATAAGTCTCTCCTATATAATTCATTTGCTCTTTTGAACAAATGAGAGAGGGCCCACCATGAAAGTTTTCCATGGACCCCGCTGTATTTTTCCGCTTCAGGACCCCCAATGGTCTTAATCTGGCCCTATATATTTTCTATATGGAAAACAACGGTGCTGTAAAATGTAAATTATTATTTAGTTTCAAATTATGGCAACATTTAAGATTTCAATTTAGCTGAATACTTTAATATTAGCAAAATTATAAAGCAGAGTGGGAAATCAGGAACGTTTGAAGGGTTGAATTACGAAAAATGTGAAAGACTGTTTTCGCAACATCATAGGCTAGCAATGCTGGTCTGGGATTAACTGACTGTATTGTCGGTACTCGACATGTTATCGTCCTCCGTTCCGTTACTCCCGTACACGAGGAGTGCGTGACGTGTGCTACGTACGATACAAGGCGGAGGGTCTGCTTAAAAAAAAAAAAAAAAGAGTCACCTTCCAGGTCCCACCGGGAAATTTCCCGGTTTCCCGCCTGGCCAGTACGGTTCTGCTGTAATGGTCCAGTATTATAATTTTGTATTTTTACGTTGAAAATAATACAAGCTAGTAACGTACACTCAAGTCCAAAATGATTATCGTATATCTATAACTGTCTTCTTGTAAGAATATAATTTGATAATGATTTTGCAGGGTACTTTTAATACTGGTACTATGTATATAAGCTAGAAATGTATATTTGTGGTAAATTTCATAGGAAAAGAATTATTAATACGAAAATTAGAATGAGTAAAACAAAATGTTGCTAAATGGACAAGAAAGGCTGTTTTATTATTCTCGTTATTTTCGTTATTTTATTATGTTCGTTTTATTATTCTTATTTACTGCTCTTTTGACATTAAATTTTCCACATACATGTCTTTGCCGATTGTACACATACTAACATTATAAGAAATATCGGGCAAATTCGTTATCAAATTATATTCCTACAACAACATTTATAGACATGCGACAATGATTTTGGACATGAGTGTACATAACTTTTAGAAATATACAATCAAATTACAGTATTTTTTAAATCTCTTAAGGTTATTCAGAACTTCCAAACAGTTTGTGTCTAAAACGATAGATGGCGCCACCGTCACCAATGTTAACATATACAACTAATAAAATTAAAACAATCAAATATAAAATAAACAGTTCAAAAATTAAGCAAAAACGGATATAATCTGGTTAATGCACGTTACAAAATCTAGGGAATGGTACGTGTCGATTTCAGATATTGTTATTAGTTTCATTGTTAGAGGCCACCATTGTTAAGATAACAATCAACTTTATCTGCCGTACTTTCTACCAGAAACTGACCAAACTTTGCAAACCCATTTAAGATTGAAATATCTAGGGAACGGTACGTGTGGATTCCACATATTGTTGTTAGTTTCATTGTTAGAGGCCACCATTGTTAAATAAACAATCAACTTTATCTGCCACACTTTCTACCACAAACTGACCAAACTTGGCATACCCATCGGATTACAACTGAGATATCTACTGAATGGTACCAGTCGATTTCACATATTGTTGTTAGTTTCATTGTTCGAGGCCGCCATTGTTAAATAAACAATCGTTGGATTTCTCGATTGTTAGATAAACAATCAACTTTATCTGCCATACTTTCTATCACAAACTAACCAAGCTTGGCACACTCATTTACGATTGAGATATCAATGGAATGGTACGTGTCGATTTCACCTATTATTGTTACTTTCATTGTTAGAGGCCGCCATTGTTAAATGAACAATCAACTTTATCTGCCATACTTCCTACCAGAAACTGGCCAAACCTTGCACACACATTTAAGATTAAAATATCTAGGGAAAGATATGTGTCGTTTTCTCATATTGTTGTTAGTTTCATTGTTGAAGATCACTATTGTTAAATAAACATTCGTTGGATTTCTCTATTGTTAAATAAACGATTAACTTTATCTGTCATAATTTCTACCACAAACTAAGTAAACTTTTCACACTTATGAACGATTGAGATATCTATGGAATGGTATGTGTCGATTTCACATATTGTTGTTCTTTCATTGTTGAAGGCCACCATTGTTAAATAAACAATCTTTGGATTTCTAAATTGTTACATAAACAATCAACTTTATCTTACACTCTTTCTACCAAAAACTAATCAAATTTGACGCACTCATTTACCATTGAGATATCTATGAAACGGTACGTGTCGATTTTACTTATTTTTGTTAGTTTCATTGTTAGAGGCCACCATTGTTAAATAAAAAATCAACTTTATGTGCCACACTTTTTAACAGAAACTGACCAAACTTTGCACACCCATTTAAGATTAAAATATCTAGGGAATGGTATGTGTCGATTTCACATATTCTTATTAGTTTCATTGTTGAAGGCCACCATTGTTAAAGAAACAATCAAGTTTTTCTGCCACACTTTCTACAACAACCTAAACAAAATTTGCAGACTCATTTAAGATTAAGATATCTATGGAACGATATGGGTCGATTTCACATATTGCTGATAGTTTCATTGTTAGAGGCCACCATTGTTAAATAAACAATCAACTTTAACGGCCATACGTTCTACCACAAACTGACCAAACTTTGCACACCCATTTAAAGTTGAAATATCTAGGGAATGCTATGTGTCGAATTCACATATTGTTGTTAGTTTCATTATTGAAGGCCACCATTGTTATATAAACAATGGTTGGATTTCTCCATTATTAAATATACAGTCAACTTTATCTGTCATATTTTCTGCCACAAACTAACCAAACTTGGCACACTCATTTACGATTGAGATATCTAGGAAATAGTACGTGTTGATTCCACATATTGTTAGTTTCATTGTTGAAGGCCACCATCGTTAAACAAAGAATCAACTTTATCTGCCGTACTTTCTACCAGAAAGTGAAGAAACTTTGCACACCCAATTAAGATTGAGATATCTAGGGAATGGTACGTGTGGATTCCACATAGTGTTGTTAGTTTCATTGTTGAAGGCCACCATTGTTAAATATACAATCAACTTTATCTGCCACACTTTCTACCACAAACTGACCAAACTTGGCATACCCATCGGATTACAACTGAGATATCTACTGAATGGTACCTGCCGATTTCACATATTGTTGTTAGTTTCATTGTTCGAGGCCGCCATTGTTAAATAAACAATCGTTGGATTTCTCGATTGTTAGATAAACAATCAACTTTATCTGCCATACTTTCTATCACAAACTAACCAAGCTTGGCACACTCATTTACGATTGAGATATCAATGGAATGGTACGTGTCGATTTCGCCTATTGTTGTTACTTTCATTGTTAGAGGCCGCCATTGTTAAATGAACAATCAACTTTATCTGCCATACTTCCTACCAGAAACTGGCCAAACCTTGCACACACATTTAAGATTAAAATATCTAGGGAAAGATATGTGTCGTTTTCTCATATTGTTGTTAGTTTCATTGTTGAAGATCACCATTGTTAAATAAACATTCGTTGGATTTCTCTATTGTTAAATAAACGATTAACTTTATCTGTCATAATTTCTACCACAAACTAAGTAAACTTTTCACACTTATGAACGATTGAGATATCTATGGAATGGTATGTGTCGATTTCACATATTGTTGTTCTTTCATTGTTGAAGGCCACCATTGTTAAATAAACAATCTTTGGATTTCTAAATTGGTACATAAACAATCAACTTTATCTTACACTCTTTCTACCAAAAACTAATCAAATTTGGCGCACTCATTTACCATTGAGATATCTATGAAACGGTACGTGTCGATTTCACTTATTTTTGTTACTTTCATTGTAAGAGGCCACCATTGTTAAATAAAAATCAACTTTATGTGCCACACTTTTTAACAGAAACTGACCAAACTTTGCACACCCATTTAAGATTGAAATATCTAGGGAATGGTATGTGTCGATTTCACATATTGTTATTAGTTTCATTGTTGAAGGCCACCATTGTTAAATATACAATCAACTTTATCTGCCACACTTTCTACCACCAACTGACCAAACTTGGCATACCCATCGGATTAAAACTGAGATATCTAGGGAATGGTACCTGCCGATTTCACAAATTGTTGTTAGTTTCATTGTTGTAGGCTACCATTGTTAAATAAACAATCAACTTTGCCATACGTTCTACCAGAAACTGACGAAATTTTGCACACAAATTTAAGTTTTAAATATCTAGGGAATGCTACGTGTCGATTTCATGTATTGTTGTTAGTTTCGTTGCTGAAGACCACCAACGTATGTGTGTGTGTGTGCGTATGATATGTGCATATGTATGTATGCTAAATGTAAAATATTTTTGAACCAATGTTTCCAATCCAAATAATAGAGCCCCACGGCTCCAACTCGCCAAAAACAAATTCCGCCTGTGTCACCTTCTACACATCAGCGGCTATGCCCATAGTATATTCTATGGTAACAATTGACTGAACGTGCTTTTCAAGTTTCTAGCTCATTTTCTTGGAAAGATAATGCGTAAGACTCTCTTAGTGTTGCAACGAGACGAGACAGGACTCTTTGAAGCGAGACACGATACAATACGAAACGTTTCGTAAAACGTCTTGTCTCGTGTCTCGAAAAATACAAACACAGTTTCTGAATTTGCTTAAAAATTTATTAACTCGGAATAAATTATTTGCCTTCGAAATGTATACCATCTTTTATTATTTCAAATTATCCAAATGATTCAACGTTTCAAACCCTACAAAGAACAGGGAATACCTAAAGCACTTTTTAAAAATGATTCTTACAAACAGCTTTCACTTCCATTTTTCAATCGATTCAAGTTTAATTATTTTGTGATAGTGCTCCAGATTCAAATACAATGTAAAGCGTTCATTGAGATCAGTGTTTCAGAAGATTTTATTCCGGGGGCTGGTGGAGATATCTACGTATAAAAATCCTTTAATAGAAGTACAAGTATGCGTAGAAGTGGCAATTTTATCAGTAACTAACTATTGTTTCATGGTCTTTCTCGTTCCGAACCAAGACAGAAACGTGTCAGCTTTTCTCGACACTGAGTTTCGAAAAAGATTCTGATTTGACAATAAAATTTATCTTTTTTATCCTTTTATGCTGTTATTCGAAGATAAACCATTTTTTAAATGGGAAAGTTACATAGGCCTCCTTATTTGTTGAAGTGGCGCCAGGGGTTCTGAAAAAAGGATATCAGAATAAATGGGGAAATCTTGCCTTTCGTCTGTACTGACGGTATTGACAAATGTTCCTATCGAAGTAATTACGGGTTCAGTCGAAACTAAGCAGTCGTTGCTGGAGGATTGCAGTCGTGTTTTGTGTTGTGCTCTGTTAACCAAACTAGGTTAAAAATTATAATTTTAACCACTTGGTTTAACAGCTCTGCCTCAGCCTTTCTGGTGTTGCCACGAGACGAGACAGAACCATTCGATACGAGACGAGACGGACACATCTTTTCTAGACGAGATTACACAGCCAAAAGTATCGTCTTGTCTCGTTTCGTCTCGTGGCAACACTAGACTCTCTAGATATATCAGTGCAAGGTATGACAACGTTCCTCACGGAGCACATGTTAGCTCTCAGCCTCTTTCTTTCACTGATGTTTGTTTACGTAGTAGATGAATATATAGAGAGTAACAAAAGGATGAGATATGCAGATTCTCCTGAAACCACATTAAAATTGTAGCAGTATTTGGAGCTTGTTATAAATGGATTTACCGGGGAACTAAAATAATTCTGGGAACTGATCATACAGTATTGATATAAATAAACATGGAAACAAGTAAATACAAAGAACTGAAATCGTGAATTGTTTTCAAAATACAGAAATCTCGAAGGAATATCTGTTTAGGCGGCTTTAATTGTAAAGGAATTTTGAATAAATTTGCATCCCCTGAATTCTTATACATAAAAAAATAGAAATCTTTCTTTTAGCGTACGAATGAGATGCTTTAGGAAATTAGGTTAAGATAATTAAAATGATAGTGTCCTTTGCAAAATTTAAAAGGAATACCATGATCGAGAAAGCATGAGTCAAACTATAAAGGTCAGTGGTAGCTTTTGCCATTTCTTACGACCACTATACGCACCTTACTGCGAAAAATTTATTCGTATTATAAAACCGATATCATTCAATAAATGTCAAATTTAACAGATCTTGAGAGATGAAATGACAAAAATTGTCATTACCTCTGTCGCATAAGATATTCTAGCTTTGTGACCCATGTTATTATATGACTTTCACGATAAGTGACAAGGAGAATATAAATCCCAAGTTCAAAACGTAAGGAAAGAAACCGGCTGTTCGCGCTTCAAATTATGAAAAATGTACCAAAATGGTTGAAATTATGATTTTGTATTTCTTTACGAGAAAGAAGAATAAAAATAAAATTGGAGCAATTCTAATCATGTATGTATAAGTCCACTATCTTCTTCAAGTTACTAAACTAACTTCAAGTGTTTCAACCATTTTTGACACATAACTCGAAAACTTTTAGAGATATTAGAGGCAAGAATACGTGGTTGATAATGAGCTTTTTAATTATGTCACAATACTTTTGAACTTTACCTTATGAGAAATGGCATATTCCAAAATTAATTCAGTACCACCCTAACCTGAATTTTACCAAATGATTAGCGAAAGTGATACGGTGTGCATCGTCCAGGGATTAATTCCCGGTGTGGCACTCAAACATTTCTGTGTTGACCAAATATCGAGAGAAAAGTTGGGAAACTAAAAGATAGCGGACTTCAATCTAGACAGCCGGCGACGTTGGGTGTGGTTGTGCTTACTACTAACATAAGCCCGCTGCAGGCTCAGATCACAAGGGACTGTTGCGCCAGGATTATCTATCTATCTATCTATCTATCTATCTATCTATATATCTATCTATCTATCTATCTATCTATCTATCTATCTATCTATATCTATCTATCTATCTATCTATCTATATATATATATATATATATATATATATATATATATATATTGGTGTTATTATTTTACCTTACATTCTCTCAGTAGCGTAAGTAAGGACGAATGGGCCTGCCCGCAAAAATGTTAAACGGACCCCCTCTTTCCACATTCATGAGTCACGTAAAATTTACAGAGAACAGTTTTGACTTTCTATGTTCTATCTAGTGAGTCACAACTATCTATCTATCTATCTATCTATCTATCTATATATATATATATATATATATATATATATATATATATATATATATATATATATATATATATATTGGTGTTATTATTTTACCTTACATTCTCTCAGTAGCGTAAGTAAGGACGAATGGGCCTGCCCGCAAAAATGTTAAACGGACCCCCTCTTTCCACATTCATGAGTCACGTAAAATTTACAGAGAACAGTTTTGACTTTCTATGTTCTATCTAGTGAGTCACAACTTGCTCATATGCAAAAAAATGCACATTATTATTATTATTATTATTATTATTATTATTATTATTATTATTATATTGTGCTATAGTTTTCGTCTGTTCTGCTATACCAAATTCGAGAGTCTACGACATCCGACATTTTTAATGAGGTGTGGTCGTCCCACTTTTTGTTGTTTGGTTCGATGCTGGTTTCACTGTTCTTTTCCCATCTTTGAAATACATAAGCACGGCAGATCGCGAAAACTCTGTAAATCTCTGCTTCCCTACCCTTGCCAGAATATAAATAATGCCCTACTAGTAAGACTTTTAAAGTTATATTTAAATAAAGTATAAACAGAACTCCACAGATGGCAGAGCAGTGCTGATTTTTTTTAATACTCTACATTAAGCGAGTGCGCGTCCGGACCCCGCCCATGGGTAGAGTTCCCAAAATGGAAGTACCGGACACCCTGCTGGAGTATGGATACTCTTTAAGATTTCGACATCATCGCTCGTCAAAAATGTGAAACAACCAGTAAGTGATAGCTTAAAATTGAGCGATTCGGACTTTCGTTACTTTTGAAGCATTTATTCAAGTTTTCAAGTCGGCACATATAATGCAGTTAACCATGAATAATATCGTATGTAAAACATATAAGCAAATATAATTGGCATGCACAAAATATACTTGGAAAATAAGTCTTACCAGCTTCCTTTGGGGCTGGTAATGTCTCATAATGCCTATACAAGGTGGTAGGTAACTCCACCGAAAAACTTTGGGAGGTGATTCCTTATATGAAATGAAAGAAAAAAATTCTAATAAACATGGGACGAAAAACGTCTCCTTTCAGAGTTATGAGCCGCCGAAAATTCATTTTTCTAAACGCTCTGCCGTAGAAACTACAGAACCGATCCCAAGCGGTTTAAGGAATTACAAAGGAACTAGTATGCGCTCTCTCTAAATATCCATGTTCTGCCGTGGTCCGTTATCGCCGGAACGAACTGTAAAAAAGAAGTTGAGGTATAGGGATACTTCTTTAAGTACTAATGGCGCGTTCGGTTCGCCGATTACGGAGGATGTTAAAACATGGATATTTAGATAGATCGCATACTAGTTCCTGTGTAATTTTCGGCGGTTCATAACTCTGAAAGGAGACGTTTTTCTACCTATGTTTATCAGAACTTTTTTCTTTCATTTCATATAAGGAATCACCTCCCAAAGTTTGTCGGTGGAGTTACCTACCACCCTGTATACTTTCACTGCATCTGGATGCATTCTCTAATTGGAAGATGTAACTGAGGATGAAGCAGTGTTAGCTGCGCTCTTGAAAATGTACTTTTGTTTACCTTTAACAGTTTTAATAAATTCAATTAATTTTCCTGCCTTCAACTCTTCAGCAAATTCCGCGCACGGCAGGTCGATATCAAAGCGAATTATAAACCCTGCATTAACCATGATCGACAGACGATTCCTTTCGATATTCCAAAGAATAGGGCAAGTAAAAGGAAAAATTATACCGAACATTTAACGTTTGGTTTTGAGGTCGTACCGGACATCGAACAAGGAGGCGAAAGGCGATCTGTCCGGTAAAATACCGGAGAGTTGGCAACCCATTGTAGTGAGTATTTGTAGCGAGTGCACGCATAACCATGCTTCCGGATTAAAGGGCTAATTAGAGTACAGGAGCGTTGCACAAAAACTGTACGATATGAAAGGCCGCACAGTCTCAATAAATTTGAAAATCTCGGTTTGAAATTAGTTTGAAGACCCTTATCAAATGCACTAACTATATTGATAATTTAGTGATTTCCCAATACGCAATTGCGCTTGATCAAAGAAAGGGAAAAGATATCTCAGGAGAGATGCTATTTTATGATGTATAAAGATATAATCTTTGTTAAAAACATTATTTGATTATTTTTTCTTTACCTCGCCTTAGGAGAGCATTGCAAAAGAGTTAGAACACGTTGCACATCCGCTATTTAGAACCTCACAGCCATGTTTCACCATGATTTGTCTTTGTTGATGAATGGGAAGATGTATCGCAGGAAGTGAAGGCCAGCACTCCTGGGTAGAGGAACGTGTAGATTTGATATATCGTCTGGTTTATCTTGTAATAAGCACACAGCAAGGGAAAGAAACAACATAATGATCAGAGCAAGAGTTGTGAAAAATGTTTCGCGTATATGCTAGAAAATTCAGCTATAAATAAAGGTAATACATTTTTAAGAATGAAAAATGTTGTACTGCTTGAGATTCAAAAAAAAAAAATTCAAGTTAAACGTTAAAAATATGTTACAAATGAGGGAATATTAGCCCTCGTCATTAGTTAGGTGTCTAAAATTACTGGTTTCGGTATTTAATAACATGTCTTTGGAATGTTCAGATAAATGAACAGAGATAGTGTTGTCCTTGAAAGAACCAAATGTCACGTTGAAACTGATCTTATGACACATCTAATCTGGAGGAATCATTTCTATTATATACTATATAGGTATACAGAAACATAATTATATATAAACAGTACTATTATGGAAATTCTCCAGATCAGATGTGTTATAAGATTATGTTTCTACAAAACAATATGATATTTTGTTCTTTAAAGTACAAGACTATCTCCGTCCCTTAACCCTCTTTCACACGAGCCACTGAGTTCGGCAACTGCTTGCGAAACATTGCTTTAAATTGGAACCTTCATACTAGACAACTGCAGTTGTTTCCACTAAAACAGTTGCCCCCACCGTTTGCTCTAGCGCAACCCTCTAGAGCAACTCTTAGTATCTGCCATTCGTGAAGAAGCATTGTCTCAAATGGAAGCTTTCGTACGGGGAAACTGTAGTTGCCGCCACCGCAGAAGGTTGCGAATGTATCTTTTGTTTAAAAAAAAAATACTGATCAGAGACGGAAAGTGTACAATTGTTTATCGTTTAAAATTTAGCTTAATTTACACCATATACTGGAATCCCCGACTGTCTTAAAACAACTATAGACTATTCCTATATTTTGTGTGAAAATACGGTATCATTCCTGTGATGAACGCACAAGATACCAGGAATAGATTGTTGCCTGCTTCTTTATTTACTACCATCTTCCAAATTACCTTTACAATTCTGATTTTTCTATAACGTAAAACGTACCCGTGGGAGCTAACTAGTTGTCTATTATGTTTTGTTTTTTTATATATAAATCATTCGAATTCCAACCATCCCTATCTGTTACTGATGCATTTCCTGGTCTATTACTATTATTACCGGTATTATTCAACCACTAAGGAAAGAAATAAAGAAGGGAAATATATTGTTGAAAAAACCAAACAAACATACATGGATGGGATTCCTCGTGGATAAGTGGTTAGAATTCGCTGTCTATGCAGGAGGACGGATTTGATTCTCGGTGGAAGGTACTGTGATTCGAAAAATGAAATGAAACCTTTCAATTTAACGTCAAACAAGTAAGCCCGTTAGGCTAAGGATGACGATGATTAAAGCAATGGAATGATGATGGAAGAATTGGTAGTATAAGAATGTAGGAGGGAACGCACTTACACCATGTTGCCCACCACAAACTTATTTGGTCGGAGATCGAACTGGGGACTCTTACGCACCAGAAGTAAGCGCTCTACCACTCAGCCATCGTGCTCCCTATTGTGGTTTGAATTAAAGCCATGGATCTACGTCTAATATAGCATAGTATCCTACGTTATATATATTTCTTGTGTCCTGGCAACTCCATTCCACTACAGAGGAAAAAAGGACGTTGAAAAATTAAAAAAAAAAGTGTCGGTGTCTGATATCAGTTGCTTGGTTATTTCCGTTTATACTAGTGGCGCGATTCGGTGGCGCAACTCAGTTGCTATGTGTGAAAGGGCTATTCAATCTGAAGAATATTATTTCCTTATAGCATACCTAGGGTGACCTTAATATAGAGAATATGCCTGGGCAGATAAGGACGATGCACTTTCTCGTAGAGAAGACAGCTTACGAACAATATGGAAAGAGAAAAGCATTCTTAGATTGTATAGATGTATTGAATAGCTACTAGTCATTAATTATTGGTTGATTTTGAAGTTCAACGTCCCTTTCAGCATGAAGGCTATATGAGGCGTGAACCTACAGCTTAACGTGGAAAGCAAAATTATATGAACTCCACCGGGAATCGAATCTAGATCCACCACGCTCAAGGCACATATGAAAACTATGTAGCCACGAGAAAGCCCAAGCTCATCCACAACTGAAATGTTATTTTTAAAAGCAGCATTTTGAACAGTTTAAGGTAGGTTCAAAACCACTTACTCTAATGTAACTAGGAAGCATGGTGGCTTACGAGTGCTCACCTCTGGTGTGAAGGGTCTCCCTGGTTGTTTGTGGTGAACAACATCGTTTCCGTAGATTTTCTAGGAGTTCTTCCGTTTTCTCCTACATTATTATTTCAGTAATTCTTCATAATTTTTCGCTTTCATTATTCATCCATCTATTTAGCCTAAAAGGTATAATCGTGGGACGTAAAACCAGAAGTTTGATTTAATTTTCTAACGTAACTAGATAGGCCTACTAAGCCAGTAGAGCATGGGTAAGGTCAGAATCATCTGGTGGATGAGACAAGTGGACTTTTCCCCCAAATTACAGGAAGGAAGAGTTCGAACCTTGAAGAAAATAACAGGTTTACTGTTTCTAATTAATTTTTGGGATTCAAAAATATTGAACCATAATTTTGTAGGATATTTTTTTACGACTGTATACTATTAATGCTGCGAAATGTACTCATAGTGGATTATCATTGATATGAAAAAGGAGTTGTCACAAAATAATTTATTCATGCTGGATACGGAGTTCCCATCTACATCATGAGCTCCACAATTTACTCTCGCGACAGACTCTAGAAATTGATGGGACTACCTTAGGCAGAGTGGCCATTTACTTACTCCTGTGGATCAAAATCAGGATGCCGGATGGTGCCTTCCCATTGCCCTCTCCCTCTAGCATTGTCAGGGGTATTCGTTGGATACATTAAAACCTCCCAGCCAAGTTCTTTTAATTTCTAACAGGTCATAAAGATGTATGCGGTCTAGCGGTATCAGTGTGGTATACGATACTCTTTCTGACTAGTTCCGGCCGTTTCTTTTGAATTACTTTGTGTACTCGCGCTGGTTGTCGACAACACCTGTCCGAGGCTGCCATTCCACCCGGCAACTGCAGTTCATGTTTCGTGATGTCTGATGCCCTTCCAATCCCACCAAACGCACACCATAACCTTCCTGGATGTCAGTGCGGAACTTACCACAGACTATGGAGCTTCTCACTTCGACCACGATCTTTCTTGCACATTGTTGTCGTAGGTTATCCACTTATCACTCGTGATCAATCGCTTCAGAAATGGCTCGAGTCTAGTTTAAAAAGAAATTCACAGGTAAAAACTTGACAGAGAGAGTAAAAGCTTTTTAGTCAGATCATGTGGCACCCAAACATCGAACTTGTTTTTCGGAGACGGATTTCTCAAAATGCTTTAAAAATGTTTAGTGCTGGATGTTTAGGCCATTAGCAATGTCATGACTGCTTACATGTCGGTCTTAGTCGGCTTTTGTCAGAATATCATCCACATTTTCTGTGATAGCTCGCCCGCTCCGAGGAGCATGCCATTTTTTTTTAGAACGAAAGCGATATTGGCTGTTGCTTTTAAAAACGTATAATAGTACAAATTTCTTTACAAGCCTGTGTAACATTTGTCTTTATTGAAATGAAATTGTAAATGTAGCACAGTTTTGCGGAAAAAACATTAATCTTTAAAAACAATTTCTACCTCTTATTATAAGATGTACAAAACTTCTTGCATGTTCACTAGCATCAACCGTCAGCTGCCAAATGGCGTTAGGTCTGTTCCGCTGCGACTCATGTACCTTGAAATGTTCGACACTAACGCCATCTCGTGGGCTTAAGGCTCAATACTTTTTAGTCTACCTGAAATAATGTTTCACGAGCGACAAACGTTACAAATTTTCATTGCATGTAATGAGATTTTTTGACAGTAGCCAATCGATAGTGCATTTATCCTCGAAATTCATTGTTGTCGCTTTCTGGTGTTACTTGTTAAAACACACGTGCAGGGGAAAACTTTCAATCTTTATTAATGGTAGTTTTTATTGGTCTTTGAACGTGTGTGTTGTATTTAGTAGAGTTTATAGTATTTATATATATATTGGTTCGTTTTTCGTGTATCTGATTACTATTTAAAAAGAAAAAAAAATCAGGCATTCAGCACACCATTGCGTGATGCAACCTGTTTTCATGTTTCTAAGGTTAGTATCTCGCTAAAAAGTAGCGGATTTCACTTCATTGGAATTGTAGGCACCACAAGAAGACTTCAGATTTCCAGCTGAAAACAATGTACACAGGAATTCTATGATTACGTACTTCCGGTATTTAGGTGCTCAAACATCTCATCATGTAATATCAGCTGAGTTTTCAGAGAAACAGATCCCGGATTTTCTTTTGTCTTTTTTTTTTTCATTTATTTGTTATATATTTATTCTTACTTCATTAACAATGTTGAACTCCTGCAACATCTTTTTCCATTAATTGATATGTTGGAATTATTTTTATGTTTAAATTAACTGAAACTTTAATGACATGATTGTACTAATTTTTTTCTTCGAAACCTATTTAAATGTTCCTTACTTCGTGAAAATTAAATGTTATTATATATAATTTTAATATTTTAATAATCCAAGTTACTTAATATAAAAATTATATTTAATCTAAATTCATTTTGAAAAATCAAGGTAGTTTTAAAGAAGAAAGCAATAAAATAAACATAAACATGTAAAAGAAATCAGTAAAACAAACATGAAGAAGAAATCAACAAAATAGATAGGAAGAAAAATCAATATATAGATAGGAAGAACAAATCAATAAAATAGATAGGAAGAAGAAATCAATAAAATAGACATGAATAAGAAATTAATAAAATAGATAAGAAGAAAATGAATAAAATAGATAGGAAGAAGAAATCAATAAAATAGATAGAAAGAAGAAATCAATGAAAGAAAAAAAACAATAAAATAGACATGAAGAAGAGCAATAAAATAGATAGGAAGAAAAATTAATAAAATAAACATGAAGAAGAAATCAATAAAACAGACATGTAGAAGAAATCAACAAAATCATATAATTAAAATCACTATTCATTTCAAAGGAAACAGAAAATTATTATGTATCTAAATCAATGCGATAAAAATTACATACTGATATTGTTAAGTTCGTTTTTAATAAAAGTCACTTGAATCTAAATTCATTTTGTATGCAGAATACATTAAATTGATTTCTAAGCTATCATATATAGTAAAAACTCATTAATCCGCACTCACGGTACTCCGAACGACACGTTCCTCCGAATGGCTTTCAGTTGTCGTTTGTACATACGTACTGTATTTTTAGATCAAAGAAACGTCAAAAAAAAAAAAAAAAAAAGATTAAAGACTCTTTCAAATTATTTTTCTTACATAAAGTTATTGCACTGTAGTATTTAAAGAACAGTAACATACAAAGTTTCAGGTCTTTATTGTGTAATTTTTCAATTTATTGTATGTACATACATAGCCAATAAATTTATGTATTATTTTAAGCTTGTTTCGGGCGGTTTTATAAGCATTCCTTAATAATCCGAACTTTTTGATAATCCGAAGAGCTCGAGCAAACAAATATTCGGATTAACGAGGTTAAACTGTATTAACTGTAATATATTGAGTGAATTACGTCATATATTCATTTCCATCCCTTCTCAGTGTTGGGTGCCTTAAATTTTCTTCTTTTCTGCTTTCATGAAATATTTACGTTTTTGATCTATGCAGCTGACTGCAATCGATTCATTTTTCAACCTTAACAATTTTATTTGTTTCCTGCATTCCTTGTAATACTATTGTGAATACAATTATGAAAATGCATTTCTAGTTTAACCTTCAGATAAGTTGAAATTTATAATTTGCTTGTGATATTTTCTATACCAAATAGTTGATGTACTTCCAAAATACTTCTTTTGAAAAAAAAAAACAGCATTGAATAAGAAAAAAGGACCTCAATATTTTTATTGCATTCATACAGAAATCGAAACATCTTTCCATACCATGCAGTAATGCCGAGTAATGCGTGAGTTCTGCTCGAGTTGCCCACCTTTAGTGTGACCGTAATTGAGATGATTTTGTTACTGTGTTCTCTTCTGACGTCACTATTGCTATTTATTCTGTCATCTAGCCGGCCTTAGGTGGTGCCGGCACATTTTGCGGAGGGCGCCGAGTCTGTAGAACCTATATATATATATATATATATATATATATATATATATATATATATATATATATATATATATATATATATATATATATATATATATATTCCTCCTGGTCTAGTGGTTATACACATTTCCCTTTATAACGTTTTTCCATCTGCAAAATATTCTGGTGAAAACACTCATCCTGTTCATTGCTTATAGCAGCTAGTTTTTCAGAGTAATAATTTTTGGGCCATTTTTCGTGCCAATTAAAACGCAATTCCTGTAGCTTTCTTAACTCCATGGGAAGACAACCAATACGTACTCACGGAACAGCAAATATTTAATAGCACCAATTTTATTCTAGGAATCAATAATACATAAAACACTTTATATTTCCAAATGAAACTGTTTACATTAATGGGTCATTTCAAAAAAGTGGGGGCAACTGCCCCCCTTTGCCCCCTAATCGCCGCCCATGGTTGTAAACGTATAAAAATATAGAAACTACTGTAGCATTAAATTAAGAAAATATTTACTTATGCCCGGAAACTTATTACAAACTGTTCATTTACTTGTTAGGTAGAGGCCCTTGTGGAGTTCAAGGACCTCTACCACTGTATTGAAATACGTTGTTGTATGTACACTCATATCTAGAATTATTGTCGCATGTCTAAAAATATGTTGTTGTAGGAATATAATTTGATAACGAATTCGCCCGGTATTTGTTATAGTGTTAGTATGTGTATAATCAGCAGACATGTATGTGGCAAATTTCATGTCAAAATAGCAGGAAATAAGAACAATAAAACGAAAATGAAATTTTCTTGTCCACTTACCAACATTTTGTTTTACTCATTCTAATTTTCGTATTCATAATTCTTTTCCTATGAAATTTACCACAAATATATATTTCCCGTTTATACAATTAGTATCAGAATTAAAAGTATCCTGCAAAATCACTATCAAATTATATTCTTACAAGAAGACAATTGTAGATATGCGACAATCATTTTGGACATGAGTGTACCTGACTACCAGATGTAGCAGAACTATCTTAACGGTACCATAGCCACTTGGCCGGGGGCTCCGCGAGCAGAACGGCACGTATTAATTACTTGTATTAGAAGCAAAATTTAGTCATAGGGACCACAACACATTTGTTTGGTCTGCTGCCTACTATGCTGTTAAAACGGCACTGGAGAGTAGATTAGACTGGACAGTAGAGTAGACAGCACTAGCGCCCCCCCCCTTTGGCGCAGGGCCCGATTGGGTGCCATCGGTCCAATCGGCTTAAGGCCGGCCCTGTCTGTCATGTCTATTGTTACTATGTAACGACATGTATGTTGCTACTGCGTCGTGACAAGAATATTGCTACTGTGTTCGACATTTTATTACTACTGTGTTATGCCATATTTATTACTATTGTGTTCTCCTTATGTCTGTTGCTACTATGTTCTGGTTAATAATGGGTAATACGAAAATCCTTTCTGGAGTAAAAGGACGCAATTCCTGGAAGAAATTGGATAGACTTCGTTCGGGGGAATCAGTAGTGATTTAATTTGCTTAGTTAATAGAACCAAATAGCGCAAAATGGTCCATAATTCCATGCAGGGGTCCATTTAGAAGGAAGTACCCAGTTGTAGGATTCAGGTGAATAGAACCGGACAAACAAAATCTGAACTGGACTTCTACGTGACATGAGAATCTTCTACTATTGTAAATATGTTGTTACAATTTTAATTATGAGACTTTCCTGTCAGTATTGGTGACTGAAAAACATAAGATTATAGAGAACGATTTCTTAGTCACGCCTCTTCTTGGAAGTAGCAAGAAAATTTAGCTAGAAAACTAGACAGGATTCGCGTAAAAAGTCTAGAACTAAAGGATTCAGTTAATTGAAAGGAATCCATGTCTGGAGTCGATTTCATAGTAGGAACCTAACTTTCTATCGCTAGTTCCTATGTCTGTTGCTGCTAGTTCCTGTGTTTTTACATTCCATTTCAACTTTATTCTGACGTTTCTGTTGTTGTCTTCTGACCTGATATTACCTATAAAAAGTTTTAACTTCATGCATTGAAGACCATTGGGAATCTTCAAAATATGCACCATAT
This sequence comes from Thermobia domestica, assembly GCF_964235325.1. Taxonomy (NCBI): domain Eukaryota; kingdom Metazoa; phylum Arthropoda; class Insecta; order Zygentoma; family Lepismatidae; genus Thermobia; species Thermobia domestica. The sequence goes on along the minus strand of NC_137469.1, from coordinate 129,083,117 downwards.
TGCTTCAAAAACATTATATATATATATACCAAATTTACCGGTACTAGCCATAACTTCCAAGAATTTATATTTATTCAAACTGGATTCAAAACATTCTTCATGAACATAGTCAAAGTGGTTGTCAGCCTCCTAGGATATCTCTACTTCCGTCTTATTGTGTGTTATAAAAGAAAAATCTCGTCCAGTTCTTTACCAGGAGGTAATGTGCCTACGATCGATGACACATTCCCGCGCTGAATGGCGATGCTGATACGTTGGAAAAGGAATGGAGTAGCTCGGGGGTCACAAGTTTTGATTGCTATTCGATGACCAACTTCATTAATGAAATTAGATCCTTCGTGACCCCAAGACCCACTGGTTTCTATTGCTACTGTTACAAACCAATATTTGTCCAATAGGTTTGAGTATTTTAGTCTTTTGTCTGATTCTCTGTGAGCGGCGACAAGACCTGCCTGAATTGAAGAATGGGGTAAGTTGGAAGGAGCAAACGTATCGGAACATGTGAAATCCCAGACTAGTGCTTTTCCATTTTTCCACGGTACCAATGCCATGCCATCAGGCCTTTTACCATCAGAGCGGCAACAACCATTTGGTTCTTTTATTGAAGGAACTCCCGCTGAAACGAGGGCTCTACAAATAATGTCATTTACAATATGATGTCGAGATTGTCTTCCCGCACTTTTTTTTTTAGTTATTTTTTACATGAAAGACCATGTACTTCTTTATTATCAACATATGCGTTGCAAGCAGGACAAAAGTGAGACTCACAAATATTAGCACCTAAGCGCAGAGCTGTAGCAATACGAAAGCTCTCATTAGAAAGGTGTAGGCCGAGTGTGTGAGAAGGTAGGGCTTGAAGCCATGCTCCGTTTTTGGAGGAGGAGACAGCTAATAGCCTGGCTTTGTCATCTGGGTTATTAGTTGATGATAGGAGTGGCAATAAACGAAGCTTGACTATAGGTTCATCCCAAACAGACCGAACGTCTGAGCAATTTTTACTGTAAATATGGTCAGATATGAAAACTTCAGGATCACTCTATCAGCTATATGATGATTCTTGGGTAAAGTGATTACTACCTGAAAGTTTGAAATTTCATTTATTGTTATGGTAAAGAGGCTATCATTACTCAATGGCATTACATAATACACATGTAGCTATGATTCTTCTAGCACTGGATTTAATGAATATTAGATCCTCCTTTATGGTCGATGCTTGCCTTCTTAAAAATCAATAATAATACTTAAGCTTCTAAACAACGTGTGTATTGTCGGAATGATGTTGATTAACATTTTTTCGTATTTTTGTACTTACTGCCATGTGGTATAACTCAGTGTGCACAATTTCTAACCAACCATCATTTTATTATACAGTAGAATATAAATTAGTGTGTAGACCTATATATGAAAGGCATTTTTAATTTTGTGAACAAATTTTAAACTACTTATGCTCATAAATTTATGAGTGGGGGTGGATGTAGATTAAGAATAAGTTTACATATATCCTGCCTTTACAACAAAATCGATTCTTAGCACCTTCAACATTCGTATTTAATAGGTAACGCGACATTTCTTGGTATAGGTTTACTTTAAGTGGGCATGAGGATTATGGACGTAAGTATGATATTTTTGGGCAAAATTCAACCCAAACCATTAAATAAGTAAATGAACTGTTCTCCATCTTTACTGGGATGTTTACACCAGGGATTTATTTTGTGGCCTACTGGGGAACATAATAACCTAAGGAAGCGATATCAGGTGAAAATAGGCGAGTAACACAAAGGTTTAACCCATTATCTGCCATTGTCCCTTTTTTGGGACGGTTCTTTTTACTATTTTTTGAAAGTGTTTGGAAAGATATTCTTCAAATATTTCATTTCCTTTCATTTGTTTACAGTCTCTTCTGCATGATACAGAAGTTACTGCAAACTTTTAATAATACGATGCCCAAGATATGGCGCCACTTTATGTCGAAATTGCATTTTTCACCTGTGCAAACTTTTTTCCGTTTTAGCGTAATATTTGTACCGCATATTCAATGAAATAACGTTTGTCCTATGAAAACATGTATCTCAAAGTAATATGATCGTCTGCTATGCAACATAAGTTCATTTAGTTAAATTTCTCATATATTTATTTCAAGCGTCCCAAAATTAGGACATTGGCTGGTTACGTTAGTATTGTTTCCTATGTGAGTTGTAGTTTAGTCTTATCCAATATTGGTAATTCTAAAGATATTATTAGATGCTGGTGGTAAGTAACGAATGTTGTATTTCGTAGAACACTGACATTGCATAAGCCTGCCCTCACAGTGGGTGAAATTATGAATTTATTAGAAAAGTAAGATAGTGATGAGATCGACCCCTGCCCTTTGATGAACAGCAATCAGATGAAGAAAGAAACATAACGTGGTTTCATGGACCATAGATTTGATAAAGAAAATGAAATTCTCATTGTGAAACGGAATCATAACGGAGATGAACTAACAAATGCATAAAGATAAGTGCAATATAAGTGTACAAACTCCTTTAGGATAACAATAAAGTAATTTAGAATTACGTGTATGTAAAACAAATAAGTGTGCAAATGTGTATTCATTTGGAACAATTTCATAAATTTCCCAATTTCAAGGACTTTTGTGAAATACAAATATAAAATGCTTACGTATTCTGCCATTGTCCCAAAAATGGGACGGGTTGTATTTCCTGAACTATATCGGCTATTTCTATTTTAACACTAATTTTGCGTCTTTATATCTCACACAGTTATGAATAAACACATTTTATGACATTAACAACGATACAAGAGTTTTGGCGGGTAATGGGTTAAGACTCCGAACACGGTGGGGTGGGCGTTATAATAGTAGGTTTCAGCTAATTTTACTTAAAATACACTAGTTTATCCAATCTACTTTCTGTTTCGATATGTTTCTTCTTATTTGTCAAATATATTGTTCTCAATACACCTCCTGTGCTTTATTGCAGAGTATCACGCAAAAACATGAATTCTCTCACTTTTTCTCACTAGTTGCAAATGTAAATTTCAGCTATCATGTTTCACAGGGTCACTGAATACTGACTCGAACTTAGTAAACCTGAATATACACAAACACTTCCGAACAGAAAGGAGTAAAACACCTTTATTCTTGACACCACACAATGGTTTGTTTCTGAAAGATTCTATCTCACTCGACGTTCATATTTATGGTTTCATTATTTCACTGTTATGTATCTTACAGGTAAATCCGTTGCATAAATTACGTACTTAGGCAGTACTCTTTCCTTCTGGTATAACAAATACCTCTTGTCCATTTTTTTTTTTTTTTAATGTACAGAAAGATTTGGCCAAGTCTTTAATTTGCCCATTTTATGTCGAGAATAGAACCCAACCAACCCCTCCGGGGCTTCTAACTCGTTCCTACTAGTACTACTACCCCTATTCCTACTACTACTACTACTACTACTAATTAAACTATGGAACCGTATAGTAAAACTGCTTGTAGCGTTGGACCTACCTATTCCCCATCGTTACCAAAAATGTAAACAAGCCCAACAATTGCTACTAAAGGTCTACTTATCATTTTTATGTATTCATTCACTATATCTTCACCATCAAATTAATCAGGTATATAAATATATACATCAAAATTATTTTAGACGTACTCTGTGTTGTTTCTCTATGATCTGACGTAATATTTCCAATATATTATTACATACATAAATCTTCAGTAGTATTACAGCATGGATAAAACGTAACTTCATTATATTTGTTTTATGCATGCAAATGAGAATTTTATGTAACTGTAAGGTAAAAACGTACATGCATATAGCATTCAATACAACCATCTCGTAAATCATGGTTAGGAAACTCATTTGAGAAGAATTCCAGAACGTAAAACTTAAAAGGTGTGAGGGAATGATTGCGCCATGAACACGTTCCTTTCACACAAAGCTTACTGACAGGAAAACATTCATTTGTTTTATACACAAAACAGTGTTACCAGATAAATGTAATATTAACTACTTATTATTATAAGAATATATATATGTTAAAATTGTAAAGTTGTTGAAAAACTTCTTAGATACACTGTTTTTATTGTTTATGAGAATTTGTAAGTTGTTAATTGAAAGCGCAGATGCCTTGAAGAAATTTGATTGTGGATATTCTTGCAACAGGAAGCAAGAATCAAGTAGGATAACTGGTTTCTGCCAGTTTAACTCATCTTGTACATCTTAAGAAATCATAAATAGATTATTAACGTAATTCTACGTATTCTCTTGACGTAGTATAGTTGATGACATGTGTGTTGTAGGCGAATCCTTTTCTCTGTATATTTTCTGATTGATATGACGTCACGATAAGTCACTGAACTTTAAAACTCGGGAAATAACGTCATCTTATAGTTTCCTGTATACTTTATTTATTGATTTTAAGTAGTTATTAAGAAGAAAAAAAACTCTTTTATACAGGGTGCGAAATCATCACAGTCGAAGTGGGGAAGAGGGAAGAAATGAGTGGAAAATCTCCAAACCAGTTGATATTAAACACGGCTGGTTCGCCTTTCGCTTCCAGTTTTATGTATTTTCCCACACCACTAGTTCCCCTGTTAATTATATATAAGATATATGTTAATTACATATGAATTACTTTGATTAATTAGCAAACTTCTGACAATAATGTCACTTTGTTCAGATTACAGTAAGTTATTAGTGGAGAGGGTGCTTTATTCGAAACATATTAAAAGGGGTGATTCCCAGTGGCGGATCTATCCCGCAGCCGGGGGGACCTAGGCTCCCCAGTTTCTTGGGTGACAAAAGTAATTTAAGCTATTATTTATATATTTTTGAAAGTTTATAGTAAATTCATCATATACCTATCATATACCTAACTGGTTCTGGCTGCCTCACCCAGTTTTTATCTTCAAGATCCGCCACTGGTGATTCCTCTCCATCCTCTACAGAATTTTGCATCCTGCTTGAATAGCCAAATAGTCAGCGTACACACGGCTTTGATAGCCAGATTTCGGTTTTCAAAACTGAACAGCAACGAAGAATTTTTGGCATGTGCTCAGTATCGTAAGCCAATTGACGACAACTTGATTTGAAAAATATGTAACTCCGGTAAAGAACACCATATAATGGCGTTGAAAGTCAATGCTCTGACAAGGATTTCCCGTAGGATTTACGAAATAGGAGTGTTGAATTAATGTAGGAGTTTCATGTTTAATTTTTCCCATACTGGTATTTTTTTAAAATAACGTTACCATACTTTGTTGCCAATTTCGTATATTAATAATATTCATTTAATTTTTCCAAGTTTTCATTTAAGTCAATTAGTCATGCCGTTATTTAACTAACATATGTGGGGGTCAGTGATACTAATGATATGATGAAGTTTGTTACTCATCGAAATGTATATATTTAGGAAAATTCTTCTAAATTTTGTGAATTTATATTATTTTAGTACTGTCGTATTCTGAATATTTGATTTCGTTAATTGTGATACACATTTTGAAAATTATTCACTCACTTAAATTTCGATAGTTATTAAAGATAAGCGGATTATATTCATAGTATTGTATATGTTTACATTCCCATGTGTGATGTAATGTTGCCATGGAAACGTGCGATTTGTTGAATGCCTGGGATTGAGACTAGGTATATCAAGGATGTTTTTAAATGGAGTCCGTTGTCTGGAATTTTGCAATTTTGTTGTTTTTAGCAGAGGTAAGGTATGTTAGACACCTGAAATTTAATTAGCAAAGTCAAAAGGAACTAGTAAACTGAAATTGTGAAACAAAACCCACTAAATAAAACAATTGAAAAACATCTCAACTGCGAAAGTACGTCTAAATGCTTGTGAGCAGATAGACTATTATTTCATCTCTGACATAACTTGTTTCAATTGCTTGCTGATTAATAAATCTTGAGGAATACCGTAAGCTGAAACATTAGTTTGCCTGAAAAATACTTCAAAATTAAGGTAAAACTAGACATAACGTTTTGGAGATTGTAATAGTGCAGTTGAAATTACTTTTACGAGGCAGAAGTTGAAATTTGAGAACATGGAAAAGACAACGAACATGATCCGTGACTAATTTTATTTTAATCCCTCCTTCCACAAAATGAAGTGGCTGTATTTCCGAGCATTGCACAATATTTTACTACATATTTAAATTATTAATATCTTGGTAGAATGAAAAAGTCTCGGTGGATAAAAACGTAATTTTATTATTATTAATTATTATTATTATTATTATTATTATTATTATTATTATTATTATTATTATTATTATTATTATTATTATTATTATTATTATTATTATTATTATTATTATTATTATTAACTTTTTACAGAAGGTTTACACGTTACTTGTTGCCTAGAAGGCATGTGTAAACGACGGAACGTCTAAATTTTCCAACTTCACGTCTAATTGTGTCGTGATAGCTGCTAATAATTATAGAAAAGTTGTTAGAATATTATCAACCTTATATATATTCTATTATCTAGATTCTAGATAATCAGTGTGATATATCTATCTCTGATTAACAGCGTTAATTATGAAATTTTATTGGTCAAGTGCCAAAAGTTTTGTTGGTTGAGCGTAGCTCATCTGAACTTCATAACAGCACAACTAAACATGAAATGTAAGTTAGTATTAGATAATTACTTAAGGTTTAGAAATCAAATAAACCTATTGTAATTATTCTAGGTTTGTTAAGAAGCATTAAGACAATACTTTACAGCATAATAGGACACGAACTACATTGTTTGAATTAGGGATAGCCACATTTTTTCGAAAAAATGGCTTTTTCGAAAACGAAAATTTTTTCGAAAAAACGAAAAACGAATTTTTTTTCGTAAAACGAAAAACGAAAAATTTTTCGGAAAAGCGAAAAACGAAAAATGAAATTTCCGAAAAGCGAAAAACGAAAAATGAAATTTCCGAAAATCGAAAAACAGATTTTTCGAAAAAGGCCATCCCTAGTTTGAATAGATCTTCTTGATAGTAATATCTCAAAGACTTAACCATATAAAACTATAATTATATCTCAGAGGCCAGGCGTGCACCCAGAATATTTTGTTGGAAAGTGTTCAAGCTTTGGGGACGAGATCCAATACTACAAGCCACTACGCATATTGAATAATAGTATTGAACGGGTATTATTAAAGACGATAAGTAACTGTAAAATAATTCCACTATATTTTCAGGGGAAAATGATAGAACTAGGTTGCTCTCATAAGAAAAAGAGTACAGATGAAGTGAAACATTAAATTTTCATGCTACATCAATAACTTACTTCTTTGTTAAACAAATATAGTTTTATTGAGAAAGTGAACACATTTATGTTGAGTTAGGAAGTTTTTTTTCTGGGGGGGGAGGGTTGTCCGGAAACGGTAGACCCTCCTGTGGATGTGTCCGTGTCAAAGGTTGTAACTGTCTCAACATAAAAGTAATATAAAGCTCAATATAAAAGTAACATAAAATACTCATTTATTGTATCAGCCGCAATGAATCACAGCTTTTATTTATTTATTTATTTATCTACGTGAGTCGATTTTGCACTCTCAATTTTAGCTTCTTGCTCTCAGAAACAACTTTCTGCACCTACTAAATTTCTTTTTCTTTCTTTCTTCTCTTCTCTTTCCTTTTCTTTTCTTTCTTTTTTTGTTTTTTGTTGTTGTTTGTAGTGGTTATGAGAGTCTTTCTTATGAATGCCCTTATGTTCTATTTTCTTGTACTTTTAATACCTGTCCTGTGAGTGTAACATATTATTCTACAGTATATATTAGTGAACATAAGCCTTGATTACAAAATGACGATTTGTGCCCCAAAAGTGAATTCCTGCTAACGCCACTAACTTCTGTTGACAAGATCCATAACTTTCTCCAGAGCGAACAATGAGTAGCAAGATGAGGACCACAGTTATATGGGAACCGCTGCATCAGATGTCGCGTGAGAAAAATCCCTTTTCCAGAGAGTTGGTTGCACAAGAAGCCCCATGCCAAGATGCATCTTACCTTGACCTTCCCACGACATCGGCTGTAGAGGCAGCGGAGTCAAACAACTCACAAGGAATCAGTTAATCTTCGCAAAATATCTTCTCTCTCCCCTGATTTAATGAGTATCTTTAACTATGTGTGCGGAATATAAGTACAGGGATATATGCTCAGCGTGAAAGTAGGGAATATCAGCACGTACAAATTGCTTTTGATAATATATGATACCTTAACATGACATATCTTCTTATATGGTTATCCATAACGAAACACATGTTGCAGGTTGTTGAGGTTTCTGATATTCTACTGGTAGCTGCTAGTTGGAGAGGGAAAAATAGTAATGTAAATATATGTACCAGTAAATACAGTGTCCTAATAAAATGTATGTACTATTTAACGTTTTTTACATTTTACATCTAAATGTTATACTTTTGCTCATAACTGGTGAAAAATGGTATTTCTAGCAGGATTTTCAGTACCTCTCTACTGCCATGGCGACGTAAGAGCCTATTTTCAACACCTACCAAACAATTGGATTTAACGAAAAATTAGTATTGAGTACCCTCCATGCAGGGGCGTCATTTAAGGGGAACAGGAAATAGCAACTGCCTCCCCGAAAAGAGTTTAAGGAATACATATACTTTAATCGATTGTCTACTAATGTACTAGTACAAAACGTGAAAGTCTTATGTCGGTGGTGCTCTTGCCCTCCTCAAGCGAAGTCTGAAATGACGCCACTGCCTCAGTGCTCACAGAATTTAACCCCTATAGATTTTTTTTCTGTAGGGGCATGTCAAGTACAATGTTATAGTACGAGATCAGCAAAATCAACGAGTTCAAAGTAGTCATTGAAAATAAATGTGCCCAAATATCAACCGGAACGATTAGAAACGTTTTGGATTCCATCCGCCAGCGTTATCAGCTGTCTCTGGACCATAATGGCCAACAATTTGAACACTTTCGATAAATGGCTGGTATTAGCATTTGTTCAAATTACATCTGAGTTTAGAAGCTTTACCGTATCATAATAATTACACAGCCACACATTAAAAATAGAAGTTCTGTGCACCGGACGCGAGGGTATGGATTCGATGTATTTTGGTACACGGAATCCAAATTTCGAAAGCCCAGGACGATTGACCATGTCAATTTTGTCTTGTGGGCGAAAAACGTATGTGCTGTCTTACGTACCGAAATTCGTAGAAGTTTTTCGGCCAAACAAAATTGACACGATTTATCGTCTTCGAGTTTCGAAATTTGGATTCTGTGTAACAAAATACATCGAATTCATATCGAATCTGGAATCCGGCGCACAGAACTTTTGTTTGTGTCATTGTGTGTGTGGCTGTGTTAGTGTTACAGTCATTCAAAGATACATTTTATTTGGACATTCTGCATATAACTGGTTCATCTACTAAAAGAAGTGGAACATTGGAAGCTATAAACAAAGAAATAGAGTTATAGGAAGAAAGCTTTGGGAATTATTTAGGATTTATACTTGAAGTCTTTCAACATCATCACATCATAGGTATTTTGCCTTTATTAGCAGGGCACTTGCTGCAACTGAGGAGCTTCCATGCTCCACGGTCTTTCACTAACCTCTTCGTCTTCACGTACGATATTTCTGTTTTGATGTCGTCCATTAATTGTAGTCTCCTTCGCCCCCCCCCTCTCTTTCCTGCCACCGTACTCTCTAGCACGTCTCTCATGATTCAGTTCCTTCTTAGACAATGTCTCAACCAGTTTCTCTTTCTCTTGTCCGCTCGCCTGAACTAATTCTTTCAATTCTTTGACATACGGACAGACAGAGAATAAAGGGGTTTTGGTGGGTGAACCAAACCACTTAAAAATTAACATAATATTGTTTTTTAAATGAAAAAGAGGAATATTGTTTTTGAAGCTAAACTAATTTATGCCAATGATTTTGCTCCCGTCTAATTTCTTATATTACTAATGCTTCTTTAGACTTGTTTATAATTTACATACTACCAGTACATGTGCATTTAAGCATAGCGGAATGTAAACATATATGTTTATTTTCTTGTAACTGAGAAGAAAGTGCTATATTAGCAAGAGGGAGGGTCAAAACATTCAACATAAAATCAGTGAGGTCCGGTCACGCTTTTTCTAAATTATATAGATATGCATGTTTGGAACTGCTTTCGATTCCTTCAAGAAATGAGAGTCACCCAATTCTCATATACATTTGGTCTGTTTCCAGTGTATAATGTATACTTGATCGATAATACGTGCATGTCCGACAGGGACGCTGGAATCCTTTAAGCAGAGAAGGACATTCATCTTTTAAGTGGTGATGCATGACATTAAAAAAAAAAGTCTCATTAACATAAGTGAGTAGTTACTAATAGCTTAAGTTTAATGTAGTTTCTTAGAACGGGTCGTTGACAAACACGGACAACAACAAATAGTGACAGTCAGAAATTATTTTAAACTAAACTCTCTGGGCTTTTCATTGCATAAAGACGCTGTACTTGACAAGGCAATTCTTACTTGGATGATAATTTGTGGTCAGAAATATACTCAGGGGTGCCCACCAGGGGGGGCTATGACGCAAACTGCGTCATTAAAATATTTGGGGGGGTTAAAATCTATATAAATATGTTTGAGAGGGTGAAAATTAATCGAAAAGTTATTTTTTTCATGGAAGAACACCTACGGATAGACAATTGAGGGGGGGTGCGTCATGAACATGAGGGGGGTGGGCACCACTGATATACTCATTTCACTCGTTACTTTTCTGGCATTCTGATACTGGGTAGCGCAGAACATTTTGTTTTTCCATCGGGAAGTGAAACTTGGACTACTAGCACCGGAAGCATCCAATGAATCATATACTCAATGAGAAAAATAAAGGGTGGAAAAGTAAACGTCAGTTACAAGTACATGAATGTTTAAAGGCTTTTTCGCTTTGTTTACTATACAGGGTGTCTCAAAAGTCCCCTTGACATAAAGTAACTCTGTTATTATCAGAGTTACAACAAAATGCAAGAGGAGAAACCGTCTCCAAATATGATGTTTTCAATCTAAAGTGAAAGATTTTTTTTTTTAAATCGGGTGAGCCGTTTGGGCTGTATGTACTCTTTATGTGCTCAATGATAAATGAAAATGCAACGTTGCCATTTACCTGAGCCCACAACATAAGTGTATGAAGTTACTGTTTGAAATGGGAGCTGGCCACCGACACGTTAGCGTAAAAGAGAGTAATTTCATTTACTTATGTTGTGGGTCTAGGTAAACGGCAACGTTGCATTTTCATTTAACACTGAGAGCACAAAGAGTGTACAGCCCAAACGGCTCATCCGATTAAAAAAAAAAAAAAAATCTTTAATTTTGGATTGAAAACACCATATTTGGGGACGGTTTCTCCTCTTGCATTTTGGTGTAACTCTGATAATGACAGCGTTACCCTATGTCAGGGGACTTTTGAGACACCCTGTATATAATGATTCAGAAGAATAATCCCAGTTACAAGAGATATACTAGAATTATCTATAGCTTAATACAAAAATTACAAATTATAATGCAGGCGCGTCAATTAGGGAGGAAATAGCAATTCTTTCCTTTGCGATTGATATAGACCAATCATTTTCAAGTGGCCGATGTATGACGTAGTAGAGGCCTTATACGATTAGAGCGCCAGAAGAAAGAGAATATAGGTATTGTACCATTATTGTCTGGACATATACCGCAACTAACAAGCTTCTATGTTTGACGGTCTTCCGCTAACCCTTCGTCTTCACGTACATTTTTTTTGTTTTGTTTTGTTTTGTATCGTCTGTCAATTATAATCTACTTAGCCCCGTCCCTCTCTTTCCAGCCCATACCCTCTAGCACGTCCCTCATGATATAGTTCCTTTTTAGATAATGTCTCAACCAGTTTCTCTTACTCTTCTCAATAATATCTAAAAGTATTCTTTTCTCCCCCACCATTTCTAACACACTCTTGAATTTTCCGCTCGATTCAACTAATTCTATCCATTCTTCTCAACACCCATATTTTTTCACCATTTTTGCACAGGCTAAGTAGAAACAAGTAAAGGGAACAAAGTAGGTGGAATGGGATAAAACATGGTTGACAGTGCTTGGTTAGTCATGAATTGACGAATAGTGTATCTGCAAAACGATCTTGCACCTTATTTCCCTGCCATCACTATCTTCTATCAGCGTTAGGTTTCCTGACTTCTTAATTTCTGTGAGGGATTACTGAGACTGTGACGTCACAGAGCATCCAGTTGGAAATGGCTGATATGGGATATAGAACGAAGAGCAGAAACACAATTGGTCATAATGCGGGTTCAATAAAAGGAAAAAGTCAAGGTTATTGAATTTAGGAACAGATTTTACCTTCTTTCTTTACCACTTCATGACTATCAATTCGGTTTCTTTTCTTCAACCCTTAGCTGGGTCCTCAGTGTTACAACTGATGTAATCTAGACGTCAGGTGCTTTTTCCAGCTTAGCTATCTTTATCCCTTTCACCTTTAATGTTCGTAGTAATCGATTCTTCATTTTACTTCCGATCCCTTGGTAGCCAGTCTCTCACGAATACTGGGCTAATTAAGTTTGTGCTGGACAAACATCATGTCGCTGGTTTTTCTCGGAGTGTTCCCGTTTCCTTTAACATTCTCATTCCACCAATTCTTCTATCATCATTCAATTGCCTTAATCATCCGTCTCCCTTTAGCGTACGAGGGCATAGACGTAGGACGTTAAACTGAGAGATTTTATTTCATTTCATTTTAAGAGTACTGGGAATCAAAAACAAACAATGCTTCTTAACCTTTGCATGAACTCTATGGTGACAGAATAGATTGAAGTCTGTATCCTGGACTGAACTGAATGCTGCGAGATTTGCGGGACAGTGTCCCAAGACGCCTTTCTGTTTCTGACCAAAAAGGCACTGTGTGCCTCTAAAATGTATTTTGTTCCTCCAAAATTCGTTGCCCACTACAAACCACCGTGCACTCCATCCATCCTGGATATCTCCAATCTAAAGAAGAAATAAAGCAGGTTAAGCTGAGTAGCACATGAAAGAGAAAGCAGGTGGAATTTGAAATAAAATACGTTTTTTTCACTAAAAAAAGAAATTATCTTTTCTGTCCACAGTAGGATGCCCAGACTGACTACATTCCACCTTCCGCGGAGGTGCGGTAATGTAGCCTCAAGTGAAACACTGTTACGTCACAATGACCTCTGCTAAAGCTCAGACTGCAAACCGTAATGACCTTCATGAACCTTGCTGCGCCATTAAAATTCTTTTTTCCCTTTTTCCTTCTGTGAGTTAAATTTACAAAAAAGAGGAAGAAGAAGAAATACTTGCATAGGATATATGACAAGAATTACGAGGGAAAGTTTTTAAAAGCAATAAGCAAACCATAGACCACTCAGCAGGAGGCGAATCGGATGCTTGGCCCCATTTAACTAAATGGCTAAAATACTATGTAACAATTCCAAACACGAAACTTGTTGTGATATATTTCAAAGAAGAATGTCGTTGTAATATATCAGAAGTTAGAGTCCGTTTGTCCTTTTATATAAATTAATCCATTTATTTCTGGTTTTATTTCGGGGAGTTCCATACCAGTCGAAGCTCTTAAGAAAAGTTACATTGGTAACAAAATTATTAGCTCTACTAGCTAAGGGAGAAAGCGTCACAAAACTGAATACATGAATTAGTACATTAGATAAGCTTTCATCCATTACTCTGTAGTAGCCATTATTTAAAAAAAATAAATAGAAATATGACTTTCATTAAGACCTGTCACTGTTCCATAGATACCTATAAGTATTCTCTTTCCAGCCTTAGAGAAAAGTAGATGTAAACAAACACACCTGACTACCAGTGGGTCGATGACCAGTGATTGGTTGTTGGTCTCACTGCACTAGTATCCTACCGCAATATAGACCCTACTAAAATAATAATTTCAAATAAAGATATCTGAATTTATCCTGCATTTTGTGATAATAAACGCAATATATATAATATTTAACAACAGATGTAGCTTTATTTCAACCTCACTCGTATTTGGACATACGGTATTTACTGCGCATGCGTATGCGTTCGCGCGCCTACCCCACGCATTTCAAATTATTGTAGAATGCAGAGTTTCATGGCGATGATGTGTGACAATAATCCATTTTCGTCTCGTGTTATAAAACACAAAAGAGGACAACAGGAACAGATGCAATTTCGTTTATATAAGGATTTAAGAAAATACATATTTCCAACATAGTAGTAGTCAGTGTCAGTGCGTTAATTAAACCAACTGTAGCCTTACACTTTGGAAATTATGTGACGACAGTAAGTAAGCAGACGATCTTACTCTTCACGTCTCTCGCTACCGCAGCACGTGTGAGCCGTGGAGTAATACGTTTCGCTTTGTTTACGTCTACTTTGTTCTAAGGCTGGAAAGACTTTAGGCTTGCCAGACGTCCTGGTTTTAAGGGATCGTCCCGGCGTTCCGGCCGGTTTCGTGTTTAGTCCCGGTCAGACTGAGAAATTTAGTTTCTAGTTGTAAAGTTATTTAATAACTTCTGGCGCTTTTTTTCCAATTTTGTCTAGTAACATCTTAGATCTACTATCTGGTAAACTTTTTAAAGTTCAACGAAACTGGCATCTATAGTCGTACATCGAGTCGTCGTGTTATTAATATAGTAAGACTGATTTCTGCGTTACTAGTATTATTATCGGTACTACAAATCAAAATACTGTCTTTGTGCATAATATTGATGTAATATAAGTTTGCTTGAATTCTGAGTGGTGTGTAAGAATAAATCTTATATTACAATGTGGAAATATGTGCATTATAAGTTTTCATTGTGCATGTGTCTTGTTAAATTGAGAATTTATTACGAGAATTTCTGATTTTAAAAAAATGGCATTATAATAATGTCCCGCTTTGGAACTTCAGAAATCTGGCAGCTCTACATATAAGACGATTTTCGATTGGAAATTTGTACAGTAAAAGATGTTTTTAAAAAAATCCCGTAAGGAAGTCTGTTATAATTCTAATCCATTCTAATTTAAAGGAAATGAAAATGAAACAAGAAAATTACAGGTCAATGCATCTGATAACAGCACTGATTTAATTACGCTAATAATAGCAGTAATTCTTTTTAAAAATGCAAAATTTCTTTACACAAGTGTGCCTAACTTGTCTTTCCTTTGAATGAAATCTGTATGCAATAAGATATTTGTTGCTGTACATTTCTGTAGTGTCAGTAAAGTAGGCATAAAAATGAAACGAGATCTTGCAGTTTAACGTCCTGTGATTATACCCTTTACGCTAAAGGAGACGGATTATTATGGCAAGTAAATGATGATGAAAGAATTAGCGGAATGAGAATGTGGGAGGAAACGAGAGTACGCCTAAAAAACCACGGACATGATTAGTGTCCACCCATAAACTTAATTGGCCGGTGATCGAAGCAGGGATCTCACATACTAAAGATGAGCGCTCTACCAGTGAGCCACCATGCATCCACAAATAAACAAGAAAATTTTACCTATGTAGTGCCCTGTTCCCATCATGCGAGACATTTAGCTTTTTTTTTTTTTTTTTTTTTGGATAGAAGAGATTTTGAGAAAGATTAATCTAAAAAAGAAAATTAACATTTTGGTTCTTGGACTTATCTAGTAACTAAGTAATTTTCTGTTTCTTTGCAGTTTACTGTTTTCTTTAAAACATGAGTATCACGTCGTAACAGGTGCGCACCCACGGAGTTCACCGGCTTTGGATCCCCCAAAACTTCCTAACTCAACATATATTTGTACACTTTCTCAATAAAAAATATACTTGTTTAACAGTGGTGGTTAATGTAGCATAAAAATTTGATCTCACACTTCATCTGTACTGTTTCTCTTATAGAAACAATCTAGTTCTATTTTATTATTTAATTAATTAATTTATTTATTTATTTATTTATTTGAAAATATAGAGGAAGTATTTTACAATTACTTCTCGTCTTTTCGGATGCAGAATAATACCCGTTTAATACTACATAGACGTAGTGGTTTGTAAGGTGCGTTGCAAAATGATACGAACGATACCAGATATCGTCATATTATGTGATCGGAAAGGAAAAGGAAAATGGAAGGGAGGGTGAATGTACAGTGTTGTATTTATGTTACACGAAAATACTTACTGCAGAAATGGACAGGTATAGAGGACAGGGCGAAACAAAAATGAAAAATCAGCCCAAGAGACGTGTTGCAAAATGATACGAACGATGACATGTTTAGTGTAATAACTTGTAGCTATGTCGCTGCTACGGAACATAGAGGGCGCTAGACGAGAAGACGAAATGTATAGCAGACGAGTGATAGAAGTGTAAGCTTTGTACTACGGCGAGGACGTCTATATGAGATAGCGAATAAGATAAGCATATTGGGCCGTGGCAAAGTATTGTCTGAGTGCGAAAAGGGGCAAATAGTGGCATATAAAGAAGAAGGTGTATCTGTTAATGAAATCGCACGTCGAATTGGGCAGAGTGCCTACGTCCTGAACAAGTTTCTTAAACTTGGGATGCGGTATAGAGTAAGGAAATCATCAAGAAGGCCGCGTTAACTAACGCCACAACAACAAAGACAGGTTGTTCGAAAGCTAAGTTGTGCTGGAATATCGCTTACACAGTTGGCAAGAGACCCTAACATTCGTGTACACATATCTACCCTATCAAGAGCTGTGAAACGCTGTAATCATCTCTGATATAAGAAGCGCAAGCGTCAGCCACGACTCACCTCGCATCACAAGGAGGGACGGGTGATGTGGACCAAAATACATGTGACCTGGAAGCAGAACTGACGTTGTGCCATCTTCAGTGACGGAAAGAAATTTAATTTGGATTATCCCGATGGCTGATGATACTTTTGACACTATCAGCGGAAGTAGGATCAGATGTCCTCTAAGCGACAGATGGAGGACAGTCGGTAATGGTGTGTGGGGAGGCTTTGGTTGTTATGGTACAACAAACCTCGAATTTCCTACATCTCGTATGACATCAACCACGTACCAAACAGTACTTGCGGACAATTTGTTTCCATTTGCCTCGCGAATTGCTGGTCCCGAGTGGATCTTGCAACAGGATAATGCAACTATCCACGTTGCTGGAACTACCTGGGATAGGTTTCGGGAGAAAGACGGGATTGTCCTTGGATGGACTTTCAATTTCCCAGACAAAAACCTAATGGAAAATCTATTGGAGATATTGTGTCGCTCAGCATTCGCCATCGGTACCCAGTACAACAATGTTCGTGAGTCGCACGATGCCATCATCGCTGCATGGAATCAAATTGCTGTGACTCTGGTGCAAACGCTGGTAAATATTATGTTTAATCGAGTGTTCAAGCTGGGTTATGCAGTGGCTCATTTATTGGCTATTAGAACTAGCTTTTGTATTGCCCTCGTATCATTTTGCAACAGTCATTATCGTGTTGTTTTGATTGTTTTTTGTTTTCAATTTGTCTAGCTCTGGAAACGAGTGAACTATCCATGGTCTGTATACATATCCTCCTTATACATCTCTACATATCAAGTATTCCATCCGTGACGTGCAATTACTAAAGTTATGTTACATATTTAGATCGCTCGTATCATTTTGCAACATACCTTAATATTGGACACCCGCCTCCCAAAGGTTTGATCCCACTACAAAAATTTCTAGGTGCACGTCTGTATAGTAATAAAAGGACAGGGCTATGAATTCGGTGTCTCGCAGTAC
Source organism: Thermobia domestica (assembly GCF_964235325.1). Lineage (NCBI taxonomy): Eukaryota > Metazoa > Arthropoda > Insecta > Zygentoma > Lepismatidae > Thermobia > Thermobia domestica. The sequence continues at coordinate 129,065,379 of NC_137469.1, read as the reverse complement.
TTCTAGTCAGTCACTGGTGTCTCTAAGGCAAGAATTTCCGCTATTTTAGAGACGATGGGATTTCCCATCTTGCGTAAAATAGTGACGAGAAAATTTCTGTATTAAAGTGGGAATTTCTGCACTAAATTATTAACCATCAACAATACGAAATTATGAAATCATAAACAAACAAACAAACAAACAAAAAATCATAATTATTCGTTGTCCTTTCATGTTTAGTTTGGAATGATTCTGCTTCTTCCTGGAATGAATAAACACACAAATAGTTAAGTAAATATCCCCAATTTAGGGTTTAACCCTTTGGGAAGTTAGCCACTTTGCTAGCATTATTTAAACATTCGATAAATATGTTACCTAGGTATATCCACAACCTATTTAAATAAAACAACATTTTAATGTAACAAGAGGAAACATAATTCAAATCACAATTTAAGATTAATTTACAGTTGTCGGAACTAATTACAATTCAATATATATTAATAAAAGCTTTTTTAGGTTATTTAATATTAGGTTACATTATTAAAGGCTTATCAGCTGCGGTTGAAATCAGTTAAAAGGATAAATTCCTTCAAATTTCAAAGTTTCGTTATTTAAATAATATGATAGGAAAATAATTTTCTTTGGTAACTTTAACCAAAAGTCCTCTATTTTTACCAATATGGCATATGTTTTCTCTGGGGCTTTCCAAGTGTTCTCACTGTTTCAGGTTAAAATCTGCCAAGAATGAAAGAGTGAATTTACATCTCTCTTCATCATTTAACAGTAACTTGCACAATATATATGTACAGTAGAGCGAGTAATTGGGGGACATGGGTGTTCGGAAAACTGTTTTGTTCGGATAATCGAACTGTACATGTTTATTTGCCAAAAAGAAGTACTGTACAGTAAATTTATTCATAAAAAGAAGTGTGTTGATTGTTGAAACAGAGCGACTGGCGGCTTGGCCGGTCAGCAGCGCCTTATGAAGGCCCCATTAGAAGCAATGTTCCGCCAGCGGTGGCTCAGTGCGGCGACTACTGTGGGAAACTTGGTTTGGGAGTGAGGGGGATGATAAACGGTAGGGTGGGAGAGTAACAGATGCGAGCGAGTACACAGTTCGGTTAAGCGGTCGTTCGGTTGACCGACGTTCGGATAATCGACGCTCTACTGTATATTATTTTGAAGCAATATGGTGCATATTTTGAAGATTCCCAATGATCTTCAATGCATGAGGTTAAAACCAGTAAAGGATACGGGCGTAGGTTTTAAAAAAAATGCTCCACAATAACTTTCGTAAAGAAAATATTGGACTTTTCTTTTTAAAGTCATATATTTCCCTCAGGCTTACAAATCGTGCCCATAGCTTCCATTTAAAATAAGTCCAAAGTGAGAAGGTAAATTTAACCACCTTGGTCCGAGTGACCTAGGAAATATGTTCCTTGATAGCTTTCGTACAAATTATTCGATTTTCGTAGAAAATGTATTGAAATTAAATCTTTCACTTTAACATTAGGCTAAGGGAGACGGATGATTTAAGGCAAGTGAATCATAAAGGAAGATTTGGTGGAATGAAAAATTTCGGAGGAAATGGTATTCCTCCGAGTCACGATATTGTTTACCGTAAATTTACTTGGTCGGGAATCGAACCAGAGGTAAGCACTCTGTCAGTGAGCCATCGATCTCAATCAATTAATTAATTTAACTCCGATCAATCAATTAATTTTGGACAACCAGATCATAAATTTCACTTTTAATTTTATGTTCTCCTCTGATAACTTCTACTCATGTTTAAATTTCTCTAACGGTCTTTGAAGCTGCCCTGTAATTAATATCACTTTCACAACCGTCCTTTGACAGTTATTTTGGTCTAAAAGAGTAGTCGCTGCTAAGTGAAAGGACCTTATCTTCAATCAAGTCCACATTTAGACGTACTGACATCCATTAACGACAAAGTGTTGATACATGTTTCCCTGTCTATGCCCTTTGTATATCATGCACTGTTCCGTTTGGTGAGCATATAAATTGCTGCTTATTGTCTTGTTTTCTGAATACTTCCCGTTCTCTAATGCGACATTGGGATGAAAAATTTACTTCTTGCCACGTGTGAATTATTGCCTATGTTGAATGCGTATTGTACGTATATTATGTCGAACATAAAGTAGTACTTTATTGAGAACTAGGTACAAGATTTCTAGTTTGTTCTTTTTAATTTTCCAGGAAAATGAGGCAGAATATCACTTTAAGTACCTAGTTACGAAACTCGACTTCATTAATTCCGTGTTTAAATACTTTTTCTTAAAAAAAAAATAACTATGTGGTAGTGATTTTTTAAAAAGCTTACTTCTGTACAGAAAGAGGACCCGGTAGCTCAGTAATTCCGTTATGAAGTGCTAAGACTGGCGATCGTTAGCCAGAACCTATCGTCATGGAAAGGAATAGTAGCTCAGTGACAGAGCGCTCACCTCTGACGCAAGGCATCTACGTTTCGATCCCAGGCCATGAGAGTTTGAGGTGGACAACACCGTGACCGTTGGTTTTATCATGGTTTTCCCCGTTTCCTCCCACATTCCCATTCTACCAATTTTATTCATTTTCATTAGTGTTTTCCACGAGATGAAAAATACATTTTTTAAATTCGAGACGAGACGAGAAATGCAACAAAGCTCGTCTCGTTTTCAAGACACTCGTTGGGCAACATTAGTTCACTCAAGCTTCAGATCTCAAACACTGCTTTAGTGTTACATATTCATAGTATAAACACTATAAATTGACAAAGTGATAGCACCAACACAAAGAAAAGCATTTATCAGCGTTTAAAGATACGCGAGTCATTATATGATATAGTCCAATGATAAATATGGTTTAAATGCAATATAACACACTCTTCGTGAACTTCTCATGACGCAGAAGGATTCTAATAACTTCTAGATGAAATTAAGAAAAAAATGTCAGGGCACAAATTTGCACTTAAACAACATCGGAAGTGTAACTACTTATCTCAGCGATCTCGTAAACTATGAATCGGACATTAATATAGATCGTTTTCGATTATTTTTACATCTTATCTCTTTACTCCTCATTTCTCCTTGCCGAAAATGTGCTATAAGCCTAAGTTACATCAGGGTCCACTCAGAGACTAAAAATCGTCATTATTGGTGCAGCGATCTAGGGGCAGTTACCCATCAAACATATTTTTACATGTGATCCTCTCATCTCTTCTCTTTCTTTGCAGGAGCAAATGCGAGCCATACTGAGAATAGCGAGCTCAAGCCAAATGAGTGCGAGGTCGAGATAGCATAAGCCTCATTGAGTATAGTGAGCCTCAGATATAATCAGTCTGATTGGGAATAGCGAGCCAGGGTTGGAGGGTGTGCATATAATGTGAACCTAATTGAGGATAGCAAACCTCAGATAGCGTCAGTTTCATTTGGATAGCGAGCCTCAGATAGCGTGAGTCTCATTCTGAATAGCAAGCCTCAGATAGCGTGAGTCTCTTTGTGGATAGAAAGCCTCAAATAGCATGAGCCTCTTTGTGAATAGTGAGTATCAGACAGCGTGATTCTCATTGTGAATATTAAGCCTCAGATAGAGTAAGTCTTATTGTGGATAGCAAGTCTCAGATAGCGTGAGCCTCATCGTGGATAGCAAGCCTCGGATAAAGTAAGCCTCATTGCGAATAGTAAGTTCGGTTTGGAGGGTGTGTGAGCCTCAGATAACGTGAGTCTCATTGTAGATAGCCAATTTCAGATAGCTTGAGCCTTATTGTGGATAGCAAACCTCAGATAGCTTGAGCCTTATTGTGGATAGCAAGTCTCATATAGCGTTAGCCTCACTGTGGATAGCAAGCCTCAGATAAAGTATGCCTCATTGCGAATAGTAAGTTCGTTTTGAAGGGTGTGTGAGCCTCAGATAACGTGAGTCTCATTGTAGATAGCAAATTTCAGATAGCTTGAGCCTTATTGTGGATAGCAAACCTCAGATAGCTTGAGCCTTATTGTGGATAGCAAACCTCAGATAGCTTGAGCCTTATTGTGGATACCAAACCTCAGATAGCTTGAGCCTTATTGTGGATAGCAAGCCTCAGATAAAGTAAGCCTCATTGCGAAGAGCAAGCTCGGTTTAGAGGCTGTGTGAGCCTCACATAGAGTGAGTCTCATTGTGGATAGCAAACCTCAGATAGCTTGAGCCTTATTGTGGATAGCAAGCCTCAGATAGCGTGAGTCTCATTACGGATAGCGAGCCTCAGATGACGTGAGTCTCATTGCAGTTAGCGGACCTAAAGTAGCATGAGTCTTATTGTGGGTAGCAAGCCTCAGTTAGCATAAGCCTCATTGCAGATAGCGAGCTCGATTTGAAGGGTGTGTGAGCCTCAGATAGCATGAATCTCATTGTGGATACCGAGCACAGGTGCGAGGGTGTACGAGACGATAACATGACCCAGATTGAAATAAGTAAGCCCATTGATGAGAGTAGGCCCGAGTGAGGCTCGATTTCATATATGGTCATTTCTACAGTGCTGTCTTAAGAGCATTATAGGCCGCTGGACAAACAAGTGTGCTGGTGGCACAACAAAATATTACACGTTCACATGCTATTCTGCTTGTAGAACCGCCGGGTAGTAACAGGGCATTGCTGTTGCTTCTGATAGTATCTTATGTAAATCTGATTTTCTTTTGATTTTGATGGCACCGTGGAAGTTTCATTAACCCGAAAAATGCAAATATAAAATTTTGCATTTAGTTAGTAAAAGTGTCCCACCCCACCATTATGTTACTGTTAAAGGGCTAGATTCGCTTCTGGATGACATATTCCATTGTTTATTTACTGGTTTTATTGCCTTGCGTTATTGGTTTGTGAATAAAAATCTCCTATAAAAAGCAAGAGTTTTGAACCTTTGACCTTGGTATCCGGTTCTTCCTGCTAAAAGAAGTAGCTTTTAAACAACTACAGAACGTGAAAATATTTTTTACCGAATTGAATGATGTCCTGAATGCTGCCATTAAGAAGCAGAACTGGGAACATTTAGTATACGAGAACTTCGATTTAACATCGACTATGAACACCTTTGATTACAAATTTCTGATCTATGAAGTTTTCTTGTTAGAAATGACACAATAGTTCAATGTAGACGATAGACATGTGTTAATACAACTGTACCAATGAAAGGTTCAGTGGTATATTAAAGTCGTAATAATTTGTTATACAGTGGGACATCGATACAGGGGCGTCATTTCAGACTTCGCTTGGGGGGGGCAAGAGCACCACCGACGTAAGACTTTCACGTTTTGTACTAGTATATTAGTAGGCAATCTATTAAAGTATATGTATTCCTCAAACTCTTGGGGGGAGGCAATTGCCCCCTCCTGCCCCCCTAAATGACGCCCCTGCATCGATAACTCGAAGTTGAAGGGAATACATAAAAATTCGAGTTATCGGATTTCTCGAGTAATAAAGCTTCGAGTTATTAAAGGTGGTCTCGTCTCACAGTTGTAGCTTCAGCGATTAAGAGAGACATTAAGAGGCACGTGGTTCGATCCCAGACCATGTGGTTTAATGGTGGACAACATCGTGTCCGTGGATTTTCTCGGGGTTCTTCTGTTTCCTCCCACATTTTTATTTCACCAAATATTTCCTAAGCATTTACCTTCGTTAATCATCTGTAGCTTAAAAGCCATAACTTGGGATGTTAAGCTAGTGATTTCATTTCATTTTCTTTCTAATAAATTCAATCATAATTTCTAGCCTTCACATTTCTTAATTTTGATTAAGTGTTTCACGCTATATACATATAGTAAATATGGATTCTTTCTTCTTTTCATGTGGACCACGGTAGCTCAGAAGTCGAGCGCACAACTCTTGTGCGGGGGTTCCTGGTTCGATCCCAGCTCGCGCGAAGTGGACTTTGTGGTAGACAAACGCCCTGTGCTTGGGTTTTTTCGGTGTTCTTCCGTTTCGCCCCACTTTATTCATTCCATCATTGCATTCATTTCTCGTCATCACCGTCTCCTTTAGCCTACAGGCAAAATCGTGGGACGTAAAACTGAAAGATTTTAATTCAGTTATTATTATTATTATTATTATTATTATTATTATTATTATTATTATTATTATTATTATTATTATTATTATTATTTACTTAGGGAAATGCTTGGGTGTGGATAAATGTATAGTATGCTCGATGCAGCACTTAAACTAATTCACTGAATGTATTAGAAAATAATCTTGATATATTTAGAGAAAATGGAAGAATTGTTTTGACTTTGTGAAATTAGTGTAGACTTTTAAAATTATGGTACTGAATATTCAAACCCAAAGTACTTATATAGCATGAGCGCCCGAAGGGGGGCCCGCCCCTCTGGCTCATGAAAAGTATTAAATTTCATAAGATTTTCTTAATACAAATAAAAAATACCAAACGTAATATAGGAACCAGGGAGATGCCCCCTTGAAAATTTTCTTCGGGCGCCCATGAATAGAAGTGCTGAAACAGAATTCAAAGACTGCTACTGAAATTAATATAGCATATTCGTTCGTATGTTGATTTTCAGCTGCCTCCATTTTCAGTGAAAATTTACAAATGTCTCAACAGCAAATGTCGGGAGAAAGATTTTTCTTCTTCTCTGGTTAGCAGGCTTTCGATTGGTTTGAGACAGCTTCTGTATCTCAAGCTCAAGATTTCATTTTCGTGTACTTTTTGGCTTGTATATTCCGATCGCAGCCTTGTAGCCCCACGTTGCGTGGTAGCTAACGCTCTTGCCTTGGTGCGAGCGGTTTCGTGTTCGAGTCCCGGTGAGGACACTCGGTCGAAAAGGTGTAACAGCTTTTCAGGCTATCCATTCTGAATGAGGTTTTTCCTACGTTCTCCTCTTTCACACCAGGCAAATGCCGGGATGGTAACTATCACACAGGTCCCAGGTCGCTTCCTTCCTTTCTAATTCCTGTCTTTCTCTCCAATTCCCCCCTGGCAGTTTGATCGCCGAGGGTTGTGATCTCTTATATGTGTGACAGGCTAACGTAGCTTAGATGACGAAAGCCCAGAAATCTAATCCCTAATCCAATCCCGGCCTTCCTCTATTATTGTTTCTTTCGCCTTTCTCTTCATAGCTAGTAGTGTGATTCCTCCGTATCTCATAATAGAAGAAGTTATTCAGGAACGAAATGTAAAATACAGTATCATCTGGTAGTCTTGTGGCTAAAATATCCTATTATTGAACTAGTGCAGTAAATCGCACAAATACAGTAATTACTGAAATAACGATTAGTGTTCGTGTAATGAAACGTTTAAGTAGTTTGTGCAGTAATTGTAACAATAGTATTTAAAAATCTAATTTGGTGTCATTTGTATTCTCTCCGTGTCTATAATTGAGGATTGCTTACGCACATTTCAAGTCGCAACGATAACATCTCTCTACATATGTTTGAGAATCCAGTATCTGTTAGCAAAGAAAAGAATTTACATACTATTATTGTGTAAGTTTAAGAATTATGAGTCAGTGATCAATGACCCCGGATCTTGTAAGTTCTGATGTTGGCGAAAACATGAGTCACTTTACAACTAACTGCCTGCCTGGTTTTTCTTGTTCAGATCAAGGAATCTGCTGCAATTCTTTGCATCAAAGTAAATGGAAGTTGTACGTACAAGAAATGCTACTCTTTCTCCAATCGAGCATGGAATGACCAATGAAGAACGCTGAAACACACATTTAGCCAATCAAGATGTCTAAAACAATTCCCAGATAGCCCCCAAAATGCCTGCCATGTCATTATTCATATAACTTCCACATACCATGTTTTACGTTTACCCACGCCGACGTCATATAGTGCTTGATGTGTCTTCCCGAGAGACGAAACGAAAACCTCCTTAAGTGGCTAATATGCTTGGTTATTGTGCACATTGTCCCGGGTTCAATTCTCGGTCCTAGCAGCACAATTAGTAGGTCCTATGTACGCTTATGGTAATTACAAATTGCCAAAAATGAAGTTGAAAAATACGTTGACCGAACATAGTTTGAAGCATTTGAAGCCTATGCTGAACATTTTTTCCCACATTTATACAATAGTCTCGATCGCACACTTTCAACCACAATGTTATTTCTTTCGTAAATTAGATTCGAAATTAGGGGGCGCGGTGGCTCAGTGGTAGAGCGCTCACCTCCGATGCTTGGGGTCCCAGGTTCGATCCCAGCTCGCCCGTGTGGACTTTATGATGGACAAACACCGTGCTCGTGGGTTTTCTCGGAGTTCTCCCGTTTCCTCCCACTTTCTTCATTCCACCATTTCATTCATTTCTCATCTTCAACGTCTAATTTAGCCTAACCGGCATAACCGTGGGACTTAAAGATTTCATTTTTAGATTCGAAATTTATTTGGTTGGCTAGCAAAGAGACCAATTGTAGCATACAGCCAGTGATGAAGCGCTCACCTCTAGTGTGAAGGCTTCTTGGTTCGTTGTTGGTGTCCGTAGGTTTTTCGCGGTTCTACCGTTTCCTCCTACATTATGATTCCACTAATCATTAGATAATCGTTCACTTTCCTTCCTCACCCGTCTCCTTGAGTCTAAAAGTAGAAATTCCATTTTATTTCATTTCATACAGCCTCATCTATTACATATATTTCCCAAAAGTAATGAATTAGAAAATTTAAGTTAATTTTGAATTGATTTCTTGATATCGTGCTTTCTTGTCTTTTATTTCGTGTTCAACATTTTAAAAATACTTTGTTTTAAGCAGGCCTGTATCTAGATATTATATACTCCCTAGAAGTTTCGTGCCCCCGGGCCGGGTCCGTGTGACCCGTGCATAAATACAGCCCTAGCTTAAACATTAAGCCATTAATTACCTTTACAATCAGGAAATCAATGAAAGTAGACTTAACATGGTTTCGTATTTCGGGTGCTGATTTCCAGAATAGATAACATTGTCATAAGAAAGTGTGAAATAAATAGGAAGTATTTTAAAATATATAGTCACACACAACTAAACAGTATTACCAAGTGCAATATTGTCTTATTTTCTGTGGGACAGAAAAGAAAATCTAAATATTCACCATTATATTTTTAGTCTTGTATCCGAATATTTATACAAAAGAATGCTTGATGAATAGGTTAATGTAAGGTGTTAATTAGAGCCAAAAGCATTAGTATTTAGTTATTCTAGTATGTTTGCCTTGCAAGACGTATTTGGAAATAAAACGTCTTGTAGGCGTTAAAGCTTCTTTCCGCATCCACAGAGACCGGTGGCGCAATCTTCGTATATTCTATCCAATCTTAATAGTAACTCTGTAGAAAATGTTGCAAAGACAACACTCGGATTCTTCTTTGGTGTAGCAATTTCAAACTGTATCCCCACGGAAATAGATAACCCAGTATTATTTTCTCGGCATTGTTGTTCCAACCTTTGAGGACAGGAGTCACGTATTTGTAACTGTCGATATTCTGTCCGCAAATCACAAATCTTGTCTGGTTGAAGTAGTTGGTGCAATAAAAAATGTATGTGACATCCGTAAAATCGTATGTTACATTTATAAATCCTGTAGTTTTTGAACTTAACGTACAGCAGACGTACAACTGAAAAGCATGTTTTATAATACTTTCTGTATAAGTGTTCCACCTGTACGTACTTTCCGTATTAAACAATAGAGGCAGTCAGGATCTCACATACAAATGGACGTATATAACATATAGCTGACGAAGGTAATATACATATATGTATGTAATATAAGGAAGACTGGGGCCGCGGTGGCTCAGTGGTAGAGCGTTCACCTCTAGTGCTTGGGGTCCCGGGTTCCCGCCACGTGAACTTTGTGGTGGACAAACACCGTGTGTGTGGGTTTTCTCGGGGTTCTCCCGTTTCCTCCCACTTTCTTCATTCCACCATTTCATTCATTACTCATCATCACCGTCTCCTTTAGCCTCACCGGCATAACCGTGGGACGTAAAACTCAAAGATTTCATTTCATTTCATAAGGAAGACTATTAGATATCAGACATCTTGCAATGGCATGATGTAACACCTAAGGGCAGTGTTTATGTACTGATTTCTGTATAAGCAAGAGGATTCTGTATATTTGTACAATATACCGCTGTCCAGAGAACGGATTTTTCTGAATGTGCGCTTTGGAATATACACCTGCGTCGTTTAAATCCAGAGAAAATACAAATTACTTGATTGTGTGATCATTTTTGCACAACAAACGGCACACTTAATCCGCAATGCTGAAAAATTTTGGAAATTAAGAAATGTAAAGAGTAGTAGCAAAAAAGAGGTTTTTGGGAGAAAATGGGAATAGGGTCAGAAAAGAGGAATAAAAGGCCGAAAAGGGAGGGAAAAAGTTCTGCTATTATCTCGATTTCCAACTGGAAACACTATTTTACATCCCAGATACTTTCGGAGAAGTCATTTTCGCCCTGAAAAAAAAAAAAGGTGCATACCTAAAAAATCCTAATCCTACGTATAACAAACATTTGTAGATATTTTCAGTGTCATGAGAAGAACTTCTGGTTGAATTTTAACGTCTGAAATTGTATATGCACTCTTCTTTCTTTTCTTCGTATATGTTAACTTTTCTGTTATGTTGTATGTGAAGGTAAAATTTACTGAGAAAGATTACGTTTTAAACACATAGAGGTACTTGGATAATATCAGGATAAGTTACATTTCGTGACGATGCAGCAGTCAAACATGTTTTTGTTGTTAAGAGATAATTAAAATGATATTTAACAAATTAAAGAGAGGTAGAGATTTCACAAGCAGTATTTTCGTTCATATGTGTAATCCCGTAGAGAAGAAAAGAAGAGTATGTTTTAAGGTGAAGATGCTCCCATTCAGATCTTGCGCAACGAGATATTACGTAATCCAATATTCATTTGCCCTTCACTCAGAATATTTATGCATATACATACATGCGCTTTCCGTGACTCACAAATACACTTCCACAATAGTGGGTAGTGTTGTTTTAATCCAGCTCTAATATAAGAATTTTTTAAATATATAAACAAAAATCCTTGACGCCACAACCAGAGATGGCGTGGGTCACCATGACCCACTGACTCAACACCCTCCAAGACCCACCACTCTCCAAGACTGACCCACTATCACCCACTCCAATCCCCTCTCCCCCCAAAAAACCATCGTAATCAACTCTGACCCATGATTCACGCCCTCCTCTCCAGTGACTTAACACTTTACACCTGTAATAGAACAGGACTATAAAATTATCACTAATAGGAGCTTGTATTTCTGCAGTCAATCGCTCAAACACCGCTCTATTACAATATTGGTGGATCTGACCTTTACTTTATAAAATGGTAAAGTGTTTGTCAAGGGTCATATTACGATGGATTTCAATTTAGCTATTATAATTATTTTCGTGTTTGATTACAGAAAAGTATCTGTAATTCTACAAGGAAATAATTACTTTTCAGTAGAAAATTGTATGAAATTTGAAAGTCTCAAATCAAGGTAAAGTTGGCCAAGGTAAAGGGGGAAAAAATTGCAAAATTCGACTGTCTCAAAAGCCAAGTAGTAGTCCTATTGTTACTATTACGATTACAAATATCAATATATGGAAGTGCCTGAAGTTCTTTTTTCACTTACTGTTAGATATATTCATCTCAGGTAAGTAAATAGAAACAAATGAAAATTTTAGAAAAATGCAGCCCTTGAAAGTAAAACGTAGATAAATTCACTTGTGTTCAGAAGATGATGTACACAATGCACTGAGCACAGTTGGTCGGTGGGTCATAATGGATCGGGAGTTTATGGTAGGTCGGTGAGCCAGAGTAGGTCACATGAGTTGTGGGTCGCAATGGGTCACGTCCTGTTGACCCACGACCACTGATCCCTTCACAAATTTTGACCCACAACCTAATCGATCTCTCGCTACAACCTACCACTTACCTCTAGTTCGAAGGGTCCGTAGTTTGACTCCTGACCATGCGCGCTTATGGTGGACAACACCGTGTCCGTGGGTTTTCTTGCAGTATTCCTCACACATTCTCATTCCACCAACTATTTCCTAAACATTTATTTTCATTAATCATCTGTCTCCCTTAGCCTATAGGACATATCCGTGGCATGTAAAAGTAATAAATAAATAAATAAATAACTCAAAGGATGTATTTACAATGATTACGTTTGAAACTATAATTGAAATCTTGATTATTAAAGAATAAATAAGGTAGAGTTCGACCACGATAACTCAAAGCTGAAGGAAATAGACAAAAATTCGAGCTATCGAGTTTTCCGAGTAATCAAGGATTGAGTTATCAAGATTGCCACAACAAAAATTCGAGAAATCGAGGTTCCGCGTTCCTCATTAAAAGTGAATAACCTCTATAACTTGAAGTTGTGGGAGTTCTTTAAATTAAATGAAATGACTGATAAAAATAAAATGCTAGAGTAAAACAAAATCACAGTACAGGAGCAACAATGACAATTGCGTAAAAGAATAGATTTAGGGATTTAGGATTTAGATTTCTGGGCTTTCAGCATCTATGGCTGTTTAGCCCGTCACGTTTGAGGGTTCACGTCCCTCGGCGAGCACACTGTCCGGGAAAAGGGAAGGAAGAAAGGATTGGGGTAGGAAGAAAACGGCCTGGGATCTATAAGTTAGGTACCACCTCGGCATTTGCCTGCTGTGAATGAAGAAAACCCAGGAAAACCTCATTCAGGGTAGCTGGCCTGAAAAAGCGTTTAAACTTTTTCGACCGAGTGCCCCCACCGGAAATCCAACCCGGGACCGTAAAAGAATAGAGCTATAGCTTCTAGTTAGGGGCTAATGAAGTCACATCAAGAGAAATTCGACTAATGGAGGTAAACTTGGACTCGTAGAAGTTCACAGATACGAAAGTCCGAGTTACCGAGGTTTCTACTATAAATATGATTATGAAACTCTTAAGTTTCGATTTATCGAGGTTGTAATTTTTAAACATTCTACTTACGGAGGTTATTTTAACATTGAGTGTTATGGAGAGTTCAAGGGAATGTGAAAAAAAATCTAGTTATCAAGCAATTCGAGTTGTCGAGATGCAACTGTATATACGTATTTCTGTTCCTTTATTATCTGCGAAGAAGGCAGGAAACGGATGCGATATTTTATATTTGTTCCAATGAACCAATGGACGCTCATTTCAACTTCAGTCGGAATGATAGTCCGGTGAGAATTGCTCCCATAATATAAGATAATGTATTAAATAATTATTTACATTATTAAGAAACTCTGAAATGAGTTGTATTCTTCTTAAAAGAACGCAATATACAAGTAATTTACAGTTGTCTAATAAATCTACAACTGTAGATTTATCGGGATCATTCTGACGACGGAATATGTCCCCGGGATGGGGCTATGCCTGGTAATTTTACTATATCCGCACAGGCCTCTAACTATGATATTTGAATTAGTATATGTTTTAAGAAACGGCAGTCAATATTTTGAAACATTTTCATTTTCTCTTCCTTCTGGAATTTGTATGCACCTGGCTGTTCTTTAGAGTTGAAACATCATTGAAAGACAACACTTACGAATAAGAAGAACACATTGTTGTACCGGTAAATGTTACCCGAAATTCCTTCAGATTCCTTAAAAACAGTAAAAAGTTCATCAAAGTAATGAGTGATGTTTTAACAAATACAGATTCATAGTTTTCAAGAGCATTCATACAGTAATGAAATTTGTGTACTTAATAATAATGACATCACAAAATTTGGCACCCTTATGCGTGATTTCTCAGAAAAGATCTGGAAGAATGGGAACAGTTGTTAGTTGTTTTAATGGCCTGTCTGGTTCACTTTTACGATTGTCTGTTTTAAGTGACTTGAAAAAAAAAACTGACTGAAACTGAAACTTGAAAAAAAAAAAGAAGAAAGAAAAGAAAAGAAAAGAAAAATGATATGGGAGCATATTAAAAACTTTAAAGACTGATATTGCTCACAAAACGAGATAAGACTAGAAATAAAGTTTTTCTCGTCTGGACTCTTTTTTTTTTTTTTTTGTTTCATTTCGGGGGACACGGTAGCTTAGTGGTTGAGCGCTTATCTTTGATGAATGGGTCTGTGGTTCGATTCCCGGTCAAGTAAGTTTGCGGTAGACAGCATCGTATCCATGGATTTTCTCGGGGTACTTCCTTTTCCTCCCACTTTCTTATTCCACCAATTCTTCCATCATCATTCTCTTCCTTTAATCATCTTCTCCCTTAGCCTTAAGGGCATAATTGTGGAACGTTAAACTGAAAAATTGCATTTCGTTTAATTTCTTGTTTGGCCTCGATTTTGTAAGAATCCTTTGTCGCCTTGTCTCAATTATCGGAAAAATTTTCTCGTGTCGTCTCGTTCTGTAAATTTATGTACAAAATTTATTCCGTGACTTTTGCTTAATTTATCTAGGAATTAAAAGAATCCTTTCGCGTCACGAGAGGTCTTCCACAAAGGGTGTGATATAACAACATGTTAACCCAGGCCCGGATTTAGGGGGGTGCACCGGAGCACCATGCCCCCCCCCCCTTCATGAGAACCTAGCAGTGAAAAAGCAACATTTTTCGAAACTTTCTGCTGTTATGTGTCTGTTTGAGGCTTAAAAGAAAGCTTAGTTTTGCAAAAGCAATAGTTTAAGTCGATTTTCTGACGGTTGAAGGAAAAGGATTCACTGAAGAAAGTAGTATTATTTATTCACACCACAGATACCTAAAAGCATTTAAAAACTTAAAAATTGAAATCAAATGTAGTGGTAGTTATTGATGAATCCCCCTTCAAGAAATCCTGGATCCGGCCCTGTATGAACCATATAGGGCACCTAGAGTTATTGAAACCTACCGTCTAGTAACTTGTGTATCTTTAAACATTGATAAATTCTCTTTATTCTGTTTGTAAATCACTTATTAATTTAGAGTTTTTATACTATAAATTAGGTAACACTAAAACAGTGTTTGTGATCTAAGGCTTGAGTGAACTCGTGTTGCAGACGAGATTCGTGAAATTTCTCGTCTCGATAAAGAGAAGAGAATTGACATCTTTCTTGTTGCGTCTCGGATTTAAAAAAAAATACTTCTCGTGTCGTGACCAATGTCACTTAAAAACTTCAGAGACATAACTTGTTTTTTTCTAAAAGTTAATAGAGTTAATCAGTTAACATCTTTATAAGGAAAGTTGACTTAAACGTCCTATCTATCTATTATTATTTATCTATTAAAATGCTACAATAGCAATTAAAAACGCCTGAGCTCCAACGTATAACTTTCATATCTTTCATTTACGGTTATATGTGATTTCACGTTTAACAGAGACAAACATTTTAAGTGTCTGTACTTTAAATAAACTATTTAAATAGATCTTTTTCATAAAGTTTATGTCTTAAAATTATTGTTCAAAACCTTTGTATTTTAGTAAACCTTCTACAAAATCAATGCAAATGAATCGTGCTGCCATCTTTGGAGTTATTTTAGACTATATGTTTGTGGACGTTTATATGTTTGTGACAAATCCTTTCGACAATGAGATCTCGGAAACTATAGGCTCTAGAAAGATGACGTTTTCACTGATCGATTTGAAATTTTGTGTAGAATGTCCAGTTCTAATTGAATATTTAAAAAACATGGTCATTATTTCTTTATTACATTTTTACGGGTACACCGGAAGTGTTCAAATTTAAAAAAAAACTAAAGCATCATATTCTACGCATTATACATTTCAACATCACATAGTTGTATACTAGGGTTGTATATGTCTCAGGCGTTTGTTTCATGGCCAAATAATAATGAAAAATGAAGGATAACCATTTCTCCAGTCTAAGATAAATCTTTATTTTTTGAGTGTTTTGCCCAATGAACACCATATGTAACTGACAGTATAATTAATTGTCTATGTAATGTATTTTCTTATTAAATACTGCATGCAAGAAGAAAGAAAACACTGGTCGTACATGAATTAGAAACTTCAACCGGAAGTAGGCTCAAATCTTGCAAACGGTGCGAGATATTGAGAAAAATAATCGAAAAAATCTCCCCTTTATGATACCCCTTGCCGATTTTTCTTATCAAGACGTCTTTCACTTGTGTCTGTAAAGGGACATGTACAGATGTTGCGAGCAATGAGAAGGAGATTTATGCTCATATGCGAATGATGCGCTGTGTAGAGAGCGCAGGTTCAGCTAGTCTATATTAAAATGCTAGAAAAAAATATATGTTTGTTGCCAATCCTTTCGACATCGAGATCTCGAAAACCACAAGTGCTAGAAACGTACCGTTTTTGCTGGTCGATTCCAAATTTTGTGTAGATTTGCCAGTTCTCATTCAAATTTTGAATGACAATACCTATTGCAAGTTGGCAACTTCGAAGGCTTGTGGACCACAATGAAGCGCCCTCGGATATGGAATTATCAGAAAAAACATTTGCATTTGGTATCATCTATTACTTATCCAAGTTTGCCACAAACTCCCCCTTAATATTCTATACAATAAATACTATATTTATATGTTTGTCTATAGCAATTCATTTCCTTTGAGAGTCTTCCTGTTCTGTATTTGTGTTCGTAAACGGACTTGCACAGATATAGTGAGAAGGAAATTCACGCTCATATTAGAACTGTTCGCTGTGTAAATAGCGCAGATTCAGCTACTGTACTCCCTAACCTATATGCAACCTGTATAGCAGCAAAGCATTGTTGGTTGCGTATGATAAAAGGATATGCATTTTTTTTTTTTTTAAGAAAATTACTAGCGTTTAATTTGGCATGACCCTCCGTACTCTCTTTACTAGAGTTTATTGACATTGTTACAATTTATATCTTCATATTAGTATAGGGCATATTGTTACATTTTCTTTCTAATTAACAATGCTTATAATGTTTTCTTTTGTTATCTTTCTAGGTAAGTTCTAAACTGAATAGTTGCATGGTGACACGGCTTGCGTGAGAAAATCTCAGCACTCGAGTAGTAAGTACTGTATGAACATTTTTACTTTTACGTTTACTTTGGTTTGTAGCTATAATATCTAATTTTAGATACCATTTGTATGAAACGCTAAATCTAATATGTATTTCACATCTTTATTGGTAACGAATTTACTTCTTATCGTGCTTCCCCAAAGTTGCTACCTTTCCAGAAGAAAATGTACGGACAATTCATACAGCTTATAGGGAGGGGGGAGATAAAAATACCAGCGTTCTTTTTTTCTTAATAATTAGGGTCAGCATATGTTCTGTTTTGATTGAAACAGTCCTTGTTTTGAAGGCCCTTGTCTTTCTGTAACACCGGTTTACAAAAAAAGGCGTCGTGATAATCTTTTTACGCCTGTTTTGTGTGCCTCATCGTCAATGCAGGATTAAATATTATTTTAATATTATTTTTGGTATTCCACACTTTTACATTAACAACTATATGTGTAATATTAATTTATAGTGTTCTTGAAGCGTCTCTTCCTCTAGTTAGGCACTTCCTATCGATAGAACTAGTAAAAGTATACCTCTAATCAAAGTGTCCCAATCTACAAGATTTACCTCCCACCAAAGTGTCCCGGATTGGAATAAAAGAAATATGATCCAAGTAATAATGTAATATCAGTCTTTCTAGTGAAGAGAGAATAATATTTATCTAGTTGATGAAACGAAAGTGACACAATTTAAATTACATAGGCGATTTATTGTACAGTATATAATAAAAATATGGCAAATTTAAATAATATGTGCTTATATATTATAATCTTACGTTCTGTATCTAAATAAATGGAGTGTACAAACTGGAAGTACATAATGTATCTCAGCACTTTACCACAATGGGACATAGGACATTGTCTCTGAAGTCGGATTTTTCTGTGAAGATCGGGACTGGTAACGCTACTTCCACGAAAGTTTAAACATTATTACATTATTCCACTGTTTAATAAGATGCAAAATACGAAGAGATATACCTAATATCATAAAAAAACTAAGAGTTTTCATATGGGAGGATCAGGGGAGATACAAATCATCTCTCATAGATTTTAGCAAATATTTATTGTAAGTAAACTTTGTATTTACATTATAGCTAATCAATCGTCTCACTAGTTTCTGTTGATAGAACTGGATTGTTTTCATAAGAGAAAGAGTGCAGATGAAGTGTAAGATCAAATTTTCAGGCTACAGTAACCGTTTCGCTATTAAGCAAGTATAGTCAAAATAAGGGTAGTTTATTGAAGGATAAAAAACAACCTCGAAAACGACTTTAACGATTTTGTTAATTTTCCATTAGTCAATTTTTCAATAACAACCCGTATTATTGTATAAATCGTTACTCTGGGGAAAAAAATCAGAAGGTATAGTTTATTTTGGGGATGAGATTTTCTTGGATGATTTTCTCAAAAACGACTCAGGCAATTTTATTCATATTTCATACATAATATATTCGATTAAGAAACCCACATTATGGTTTAAACCTATTATTCACTGAAACATTCATAAGGGGTTAGTACCCATATAGTACACGGGCGTCCACGGAACGTTCGAGACTGATCCCGCAATGGACAACGTGATATCCCGGGATCATCCGAATTCGCTCCCGGGAAATCTATAGGACCTCCGCGGGATATCCAGATGTCCGCTAATATTCTGGAAAACGGGATATTGAACGGAACCTCAGACGGATATCCAATGGTAAATCGTGGAATAATGTGGTCCTAGGTATGTCCGGCGTGGGATTTCCCTGGGTTCTCCTGTCCCATCCGGGATGTCTCGTGGACATCCTACGTGGAAATCCTTTAGGACGTCCCATGCAGAACGCTCATGAGATGTCTACTTATTGTCCTGATAATCCTGAGAACTATATGGAATAATTGAAATCAAAATGGGACGTCGTGTATTATGTAGGTATACTGTTTGGGTTGACTTTTTCTGAGATGATTTTCTCAGGAACGACTCAAGCAAGATTGTTCCAATTTCATAAATAAATTCTTTCATTAAAAAAAAAATACGAGAGTAATTTACTGTTTGGGGGTAAATTTTTCCAGGGTGATTTCCTCAGAAACGACTCAGGCAATTTTCATATTCCATAAATAAATGTTCCATTAAGAAATCTACAAGATGGCATTAACAATATTTTAATTAAAATTTCAAAAAGCTAGTTTACTCTTCGGAGTAAGTATTTTCAAGGCGATTATCTCAAAAACGATCAAGGCAATTTTGTTCTTACTTTACAAATAGCTGTTGCATAAAGAAGCCTATGAGATGGCATAAATCATTTTTTATTTAAAAAAAATCACAAAGGAAAATTTATTCTTTTGGGTGAGTCTTTTTCGGACAATTTGCTCAAAAAACTGTTCGGTTGATTAAGTTTTGTTTCATTAATAAATACTTAGGATCTAATTTTCAATTCTATAATAGGCAGAAACATTTTGCGAGAAAAAGTTCTTAAGTAGTAATTTACATATGGGAGTGTTGTTTACGGACAATTTTCTCAATAATGGCTTAGACGATTTTGTTTATTACTTCATAAATAAATATTTCTGTAACAACCTTACAATATAACATTAATTTCTCTTAAAAAGCCATAAGGGGTTATTTGCTCTTGAGGGGTTTTCTTCGATACACTTTTCCCAAAAGCGTCTATTATAGTTTAATTCACATTTCGGAAATAAACGGTTTCCTAAAAATTACTGTATGATATGATCAATTTAAAAAGTGAGAGTGAGGAAGTTTTGTGCAGTGGCTTTTATCCCTTGGTTATAAGGAAAATGAAAGACAGCAACCTGGACCTAGAGCTGAATAGTATTCACTAGGTTATGGCGAATGCTGACAATTGTATAAATAAATTTAAGAGGGGATAATAGGAGTAAAATAGAAAGAAATGCAGAGATCTTATTAAACGCTTCTAGGGACATGGGTTTAGAAGTAAATGCAGAGAAAACTAGATACATGGAAGTGCGTTAGGACCGTAATACTGCAAATTATGGATGCGCTAAAATATCAAATAATACTTTTGATAAAGTGGATACTTTCAAATATCTAGAATCAATATTAGCATACGAAAATCATATTCATGAAGAAATTAAATGTCGACTAAAAGCATGAGATTCGTGTTATTATTCAGTTCAAAACCTCTAGTCGTCGCGAGTTCTGTCGAGGAATTTGAAGCTTAAAATATATAAAACGATAATCATGCCTGTAGTTCTGTATGGTTGTAAAACATGTTCGCTTACTCTGAGGGAAGAAGATAGACTGAAAGTATTTGAGAACAGGATCCTGAGACGAATATTCGGACCCAAGAGGAACGGGAATGGGGAACGGTTTACCCAACATTGTTAGGGTAATCAAGTATAGGAAGCTTAATTGGGCAGGCCATGTAGCTAGGACGGCAGAAAGTATAAACGCTTTCAAAATCTTGACTGGAAGACCAATCGGAAAACGACCATTAGGAAGACCTAGGCGCAGATAGGAGAACAATATTAAGATGGATCTCTCACAAATAGAAATACAAAGTAGAAATTGGATCAGTTGGCTAAAAACAGAAGTCAATGGAAAGCTTTTGTGAACACGGCATTGAACCTTCGAGGTTCCATGCGCCATAAAGTTGGTTAGGCTCGTATGCTTTATTTAAAATAAGTTAGAGGTTTGTCGGAAGAATTTTCGGAGTTGGTTAAAATCAAATTAAATTACTGAGAAAGCTTATGAAAATTTACAATATGTTCACAGCTATGTTCTTGCGTGTTGTTGAAATATTAGTTATTAATTAAATAATAGGTTAATACTTAGTAAAAATGAATGCAGAATGTAAACTATTGTTATTTAGCCGAGGTCCCATGATTAGTAAAATCGACCTTTTTTTTTAATGTTGCAAAATTAATTTATGCTTTGGAGAAAAACTGGAATATTCAGACTCTTGGACGGATCGTGAGAATCCGAGACTGCCCCGGCCCGGATAAACCGGAACGTCTGGGAGCTCTGACTAGATGGATGTGGTAGAACGGCAGTTTTAAATTCATGACGTACAGTATTTTCAGCTTGTCTGAAAAACAAACGGACATAAATCAGTTTTTTAAAACTTTTTTCTATTACGTAGAGAACCGTATTTTCAGCTATTTAAGTAAAGACTAGTAAAGTCTTTTTGAACACTGTTAATAAGTTTGTGTGGACATGTATTATGATTATGAACTGTCCCTAAAATGTATGGGAAAAGCACTGAAGGAAAAAGTCTGGAGAAAGTATTTACGGCTACGGAATGTTATGTACTAATTATTACACACGCTCATTAGCAAGTGTCTCTGTCTTCACGCAGAAAAGAAAAAGGCGATAACGTAATTTGTGTTCTATGTCAAATCGCCTTTCAGTTTGCATGAACTAGGTGAAGAATTGCCAAGGCATGGACATTAGATAAATGAATTTTAATATACGGAAAGTTTTTATTCTTTCTTCTAAATCACGTTGTCAACGTAAGGAAACTTCCGGGTGCTGGCAACAGTTGTGTAGTAAAGTGCCACTGACCTAGATGCAGTACTGTCACTTCGGTTTGGTCTCTCATCTATGATGGCGATCGCGTGTCATGATACATTTACACGGACTGCCTCACAAGCGTGCCACAGATCACCCACCGAAATATCTAAAGCATACACTGCACCAATAAAAACAAAAAGCCATTGTTTCATTGCATTCATTGACAAATTTTTATGGTGACGTTTCATCGAATATGTGTTTGAAAGACAGTTATGACGTCACACAACGGGCGACCAAGAGTTACGGAAATAATAACACCAGGGTTGTCCATTCACAAGAGGAAGATCCAAGTACCTCATTGTAATTTTGGGTGGGAGCGAAGAAAATTTTCCCACCAGCTGAATTTAAAACTGTTAGCAATTAAAACATATGTGTAAACGGTATAATTTAAAAACGTTTGAAGTAAGCCTGCACCGTTCACTTACAGTCATGGGTTGTACCAGTCGTGGGAAGTATTGGATGGCTTTGTTCCAGAAAATTTTGTTCGCTGGGGCAAGATCAAAATTATGAGGGGACCATACTGGAACACTAGTAGATATTTCTTTGGAAGTGGAGTAACGGCGTCCACCGCATTCCCCCTCACTTTTACTCCTGGGTGGCAGTGGCGCTGGTGCTTTTTAATTGCGTAATTAAGAGGTTATGATGATTTTTGTTGTTTGCTCTTTGTAGTAACTTTGTAGTGCAGTAAAAGAGCACGTGAGTTTGTAAATAAAACCAAATGGTAATGTTTATAAATAAAACCACATGCAAAATATTACAATATTGTTATGGCGAGGTGTTTCAAAACAACACCGACAACTTTTGGGAGGTGGTTCCTGACACCAAGATAAGACGAAAAGTATCGTCCAACCTGAATGCACAAATACTTTCTTTCGGAGCTATAGGCTGCCGAAAATATGAAAAAATGAAGTTTAAAGGTCCATAGCTCAAAACCATGGGATCTACCGTAGGCTGATCAAGACTTCAGTTAGGAACTAATATGTTTGCTATCCAAAAACATATATTTCAGAATCCTAAGGTACTCACGCAACAATTTTTATAGAGGCAATTTGGCTACGGACATACAATTTGAATTGCTCACCAACTACCTCCATAAAAATTGTTGTGGAAGTAGCGAAGGATTCTGAAACATCGATATTTTTATAGGACACATACTAGTTTCTAAATACTTAACCCGACTACAGTAGGTCCCATAGTATTGGAGCCATTTTTTCATGTTTTCGGCAGGCTATAACTCCCAAAGGAAGTATTTGTGCATCAAGGTTGGTCGATACTTTTCGTCTTATCTTGGTGTCAGGAATCACCTCCCAAAAGTTATCGGTGTTGTTTTGAAACACCCTGTATAGTTGTAGGAATAAGGAAGGAAAAATAATGTTCAAAAATACTCGTTTGAAACTGCCTTAAGGCTCTTTTTCCCTCTAAAACCTGAGTGCTTAATAATTAAACTTTAATATTAGTTTCTTAGAAAAAGATGTTTCATGTTTTGATTCATGACTGTTTACAATAACTAACAAAAATAAGTTTCGACTTATTACCCAAAGGAATGTTGAATCATATTCATGATTTAAAAAGAATTATGAATTACTTTAAGGGTGGTCCCCCATTACGTATGTGTGCACTTAGTCCTTTGACTTAGTTATTCTGGATATTGTCACTCCACAACAATAAATACATTGAAAACACAGGAAAAAGGTTCCTGCATCTATTGCGGATTACATTTACTTTTAAATAACATGCATGAATACGTACCCTTACATTTCCTTTTACGATTTTATGTACTACATACAACAGGTAAACTGGGGTCTTCAGCCAAGACCGAAAAATCAGAATTCGTTGCAGAGTGACTTGTCAGTTTGACAATCTATTGACGCTTCAAAAGTGCTCGAGATGGTGTTGATGAGAGTTATGTTGGCTTTCCTGGAAAGAAAGTGAGAGTTGCATTGTTTACTTCCTGTGCCAGTGGACCGAGGGCGGATAAGGAAGGCTGGGACCGGATGTCCGGCGAACGCTTCGTTGGCGTACCAGAGCGTCGCCGTTTGGAGAGTTCCACTTCCTACGCCAAAATAAACTTTGGGTGCGGTTCACTAGAACAAAACTCACTTCGCTCCTACTAATCCCTTTTTCAGTTTTTAAACGCTTACATTTGTGCATACTCATGTAGGTATATATATAAAAAATTCCATGAGTTCTCACTTTCATCTATTTGCTGGCATTTTGTAAGAAAGAAGATATTCCAAATTCTTCAGTCCAACTTGAATTGTTTGATTCTTTATTTATTCAGTCTCTGGTACGTTTAGAAATATTTTTCCAACGGTGCATTTATGTCAAGTAAAGTTACTTTTTCGTCACTCATGCTTTGTTTTGTAACGTAAATACCAGTAGCCACATGACTGATTTTTTTATCATATGAAATGAAATCTTTGAGTTTTACGTCCCACGTTTATGCCAGTTAGGTTAAAGGAGACGGTGATAATGAGTAATGAATGAAATGGTGGAATGAAGAAAGTGGGAGGAAACGGGAGAACTCCGAGACAATCCACGCACACGGTGTTTGTCCACCACAAAGTTCACTTGGCGGGGGCTGGGATCGAACCCGGGACCCCTTTTTAACATATGAATTTTGGGCCAATCATATATATATGTTAAAATTTATGTACAGCCATGAGCAAAAGTATCTCCCTCTAAGTGCTCTAATTCCATTGTTTGTGGTCCAGATCATTTGCAGTAGTGAGAACGCCGGACAGATGCAATCCAATTTACACGAAACTTTTCTCGCCACTGACAGTAGTTGGTAGCCCTCATCCAGGTGTTTATGCAGTACATATTAACATTTATTTTTATATTATACAGAAATTATTTTTGTTATCTGTATATATATTACTATATGTACCTCTGCAATTTGAGTCGTTTTCCCTACCATGGACCACCCGACTAACAGAGCGTCTGCCTAACCTGTATCACAATGGGGTCATCATCATCTCATCATAAGCATTCTTTTCCTTTCGACTTACTACACACTACAGACATAGACGCGTGCTAAGATAAGAAGAGTCAAAACTTACAGTTTTTAGTTTTTGAAAAAGTTTTTGAAAGTGGATACACGACTACTTCTTCCTTCTTAGCTCTCTTCTTGGACGCAATGTCCCTTCTGTTAAGCAAACAGGTAATATCATTTGTTATTAAAACTTCAGCTGAACACTGCAGCGCTGCTCCAACCGTCTTGAAACCCTTCCGAAGATGGAATGAGATCTTTGCTTGCAACTCCTTGGCGAAGTCTCATTTTTATTTAAGCGCTAAAAGTCGCGTAAACTGGTCAAAAAAAGTTTCTCGTTTCATTACGATGTTGTTTTTATTTTTTTCTCTTTTTCTGAACTATGCCAGGTAATACGGAGGCCGGATAGTCGATAGTCTACTGTATTTTATTTTACTGTAGAATAAAAACTAGATTGAAAATGACGAGGGAGAGAACATGGTGGGTCAGTGGTAAAGCGCTTCCCTCTGGTGCATAAGGTCCCTGGCTTGATCTCTGACCAAGTAAGTATGCTGTGAACAACATTGTGTTCGTGGATTTTCCTCGAGGTACTCCCGTTTTCTCCCACATTTTCATTCCACCAATTTTTCATCATCGTTCACTTACTTTAATCATCGTCTCCCTTAGAATAAAATGAAAGATTTCCATTTATTTTGAAAATGAAGTGAAAATCGTGTATTGCTACCGGGTTTAAATATCTATACAAGATTTTCGAGATCTAGTTAGTATGAAAATGTGTGAAATTGAAGATTTGAGCCTAACAAACATAAAAGTAATCTAATAAAAGCATTGGATAGGTGTAGGTATATACAACAATCACAATTCCGATAGTGGAAATATAAGTTATTATTTAAAATATTTTTTAAAATTCATATTTTCAGAGTGCTTTAACGGAATTCACTCAAGAGAAGCTTAAATAAAGCTTAGACAGAACTACAGTGCTGATGGCTAAATGATTAGGGTCTTTAGGTTCGATGCGAAAGATTCGTATTCGTTTCCCAGTTGAAGAATATGTAATTCAGATCTCACGTTCAGTCCACACTTGATATTGTTATTCACTGTTGCAACCAACCAAGCAAGTAAACGAAACATAAGTAGGAAAGTACTGTACATGGAATCCCTTTACATAAGGAAGCGACAGAGCTATCAGGTATTGCATCACGCTTGAGTGCGTTCACTCTGTAGTGTATGATGTGTAATTATACAGTACTGTGAATGTTGGAGTGGCGTTTGGTAAGTGGTCAATCAGTTATCTTTGCAGCTTGCTTTCAGAAACAACAGTTGAAATAATAATAATAAAAAAAAATTAGTAAGAAAAGGGGAAAACGATCTTTTGAGGCTTCTGAACAAAGCGTTAAGAAAAAAATCATCAAATATTTCATATGATGTATTCTACTAAATGATGATCTAACACGTATACCTTTCAGACCGTGGCACCCCTTTAGTTTGAAGTTTTCTTCGATGTTTTGGGAACAAGTTATCGGTAAAGTGTGGAATAACTCAGAAATAATTACGTTGGTATTCTAATACATATAGTGACCACACATTATTCAGATTAATGAGCATAATGTGACCAATCAGAGTACGTCATGTTATATCTGAGGCTGAAATACGACTACTAGAAATAATAATTGTTGGAAAGAAAGGCAAAGAAGAAAGGAAGAAGTAAAAAGAAAGAGACGTTTTTATAAAATGTACAAACAGATTTTTTGTGGAATAATACGAAAAAATTGGACAGACTAAAAGCATTGGGCACGATTGATTATAATGGATTATAGCAAACCACACGCGATAACCAGAAAGACTAAGCACTCACTTTTCATCTTAGCCCATTTTTTTTAACTCATCAAGCAAATCTTTTTAGTACAATTTATAAAAGGAATAACTTTAAAAGTTTGTTCTTTTAACTTCTTATCATAAGATATTTTGAAAAATCAGTTCCTGATTAAATCTTACGAGAGAAATGCTGTACTAGATAACCTACTATGTAATTAACTTAATTAATAAAGCCTTGTGATCTGTTTTACTATCTTATGATTTGACATAAGTATCTCTTTATTAATTGCATTGTGGAAGACAAAAGTCTCTTTTCTGTAATTACCAAAAGAAGAATTAACAAACTTACGCCGTGAATCTCTTGCGAATGTTCGAACTTGTTGGCATAAAGGCAACAGAACGCCTAGCCGCATGCAACCAACCGAATTTCTGAGTGTGCTTGTGTTGTATAAGCACCAGGCGGTCGACATTACGTTATAATTATTTCTAAGTAGCTATTTATTTCTAATTTTATAGTAAAACGATGAACTTGATAGACTATGGCAAAAATTATTTAAAAATATTGTATTGTCGTTAGCTTAGGGATCTATACAAAATTTCAAAGCTCTAGTATGGAAGTGTGCGCAATTTAAATGCCAATATTTGACTTTTAACAAACAGAAAAGTAATTAATGAAATATATATAAAGAATGAGTCAGAAAAAACTTGGCCAGTAACTTTGACCAAAAAAGTAGGTAAAGAAATGAAAAGAAGAAAGGTCGTTTGCATATTTTAGTTGACTATAAAGTTTAAAAAAATAAACACACAAAATATATTATAAAGAACTAATTATGGAAAAATGCTCGTACATTACTCTTAATCCGCTTCATAAGAGTTCGCACATCTTCTTCTGTTATTTGATTGGCAGCTGCAGTCCACTTGCGACGAAAAGTTTTCAAGTCAGCCGCCTTCCCTTTTGATGTTTTCAATGTTCTTTTAATGTGGGCCCAATATTTTTCAATTGGCCTAAGTTCAGGGCAATTTGGTGAATTTGCCTCTCTTCGAACTGCGACGATACCCTTTTCTTTATAACAATCAGTGGCTGCTTTAGAGTAGTGAGAGGTAGCAAGATCTGGCCAAAAGAAAACAGAGTTACTGTATGACATCACAAATGGATACAAGCGTTTTTGTAAACACTCCTTCGTATAAATTTCGACGTTAATTGTCCCTGTTGTGATGAACGCTTTGCTTTTTTTACCGCATGAACAAATAGCTTGCCAAATCAAATATTGTTTGGGATATTTGGATGCCTTCCGTTGTTTAAATTTATCCTGCAAATCTCCCCTCTTCAGTGCCACGTACTACTCCTTTCCGGGAATTTGACTGAAATCAGCGACACAATAGGTTTCGTCGTCCATAATGCAACATCCATATTGAGTAAGGTACTGATCATAGAGTTTTCTTGCTCTGGATTTTGCCGTCACTTTTTGCTTTTCGTCTCGGTTAGGTACCTTTTGGACTTTGAAAGATCGTAAACTTTTCCTTGCTTAAATCTGTGCACTGTAGATTGGGACGCTTTGACCACACCAGCAACTGCTCTTTCCGATAAATAAGGATTTTGACGCAGCAATGCAGTAACCCTTTTCTCCAGCTTCGGTTGGCTAGTCCCCGGTTTTCTACCTGAGCCAGGTTTTCTTTCAACAGTTAAATCTTGTGCGTACTTTTTAATTACATTTTGCACAGTAGACCGAGGGTATTTTACGAGTTTGCTTAATTTATTTAAGGACATACCTGGATTTTCGAGGTATTTGTTCACAATTAGTTTTCGTTTTTCTAACTGACTCATCGTTCTTTACCACAGTATGCACACTTCACAACTGACAATCTATTCGTGAGTAAGATCGACAGTCTGCCCTTGCTTATGCACAGTGCTGCCAATGTTCATCTTATATACTAGAAAATATGGAGGGAGGAAAGTGGCCAGGTTTTTTCTGACTCATTCTTTATATATATTTTTTTTAGTTTCACGTCTCATGTTTATGTCCTCTAGGTTAAAGGAGACGGGTGATTAATGAAAGCAAATGACTATCAAGTAATTATACGAATGAGAATATGAGATCATTTTAATTCTAATTTCTGTGGTTATAGCACACCGTAGTTGTCTTACACTATAAATTTTTCAGTTTTCAAAAAAATATTCCTCTCCATTTTCTCAGCAACTACGCATGAGGATTTATACCGTATTCTCCCATATCATTTTTTTTAGATCTATGAGATTTATAGGTTAATACATGTCTCACCTTTGGACATTTTCTTTAAAACATTAATTATATGTTAAAATATTAATGCATTATTCTGTTTACTTAGGGAAAGCGGAGCTCCCGCGGACATTAAGCCCCTGTAACTCAAGCTCTCAATCCTTCATTTACTCTTCTATTCTACGTATTACAAAAAGGAAAGTGTGACTCTATGCGTCACTCTATCCTGGAATATTATACAACCATGCTTAACAAATTTGTAATGTTAGTTATAGAAAGACAAGATGTACCATGAGAATCCTACTCATAAATGACAAACATCACTGTGCGTCACACTAATTCCCAATAGTAAGCAATCATGCTAATAGATGTCGCTATCTATACTATCGCGTGCCTTCTTGCCGTTAGTAGATGTCGCTACATATGCTATCGCTTGCCTACCTTATTCTAATAAATGTCATCGCCTGCCTGCGTGACGCTAATAGATGTCACTATCGATGCTATCGCCTGCCTGCCTGAGAGATCATTGTGTATACCGTAGTCATTTAATGATTGCTCTAAAATTACAGGATGGAGTTATGGATAGGTGGTGGGGAAACTAAAAATAACAGATAAATAATTACGTGGAATAAATTTGTTGATTGAAAAAAATTAGACTTATCAATTCAACCCACACTGTACGACGAGCCGAAACTACTATTTATTCTCAGCACAATAGTTGTGTTCTGTATAATCATTTATCTGCAAAACTTCCATCGCAGAAAGAAGAAATAATAAAAAACCATGTTTGCATGTTGCACACGGATATCCTGTAGTTCTTTCCATTGACCGCTGCCGAGTGTTCCGTTTCTCCTCACGATTTCTGTTATGTATTTCATAATTCCCCACTTGTTACAAGATCCGAAGACAGATTGGCATTCAGCGATGCATGATATTCGTATGTATATCAGTGTCACAGGACACGCTAGCAGAGTTTTGGACACAAACTACGTAATGTGTACATAATAAAAGACAGAAACATCTTCAAATGGATCATAATAACTGCCGGAAGCTGTTAGGTGAACGTTATTCATCTTCTACGGTTCATGCCTCATCTTAATGCTGCTATTTTTTAAAGACAACTAGCATCACTAAACTAATCTGTTATAAAATAGAATTCAAGTTTGACAGAAGTAGAAAGATTAATTAAAATCTGCACACGGAAATGGATTAATATGAAATTTAAGTTATCTCATATAGTTGAAGACATAAGCACCTCTTAAAAAATACACTTCCCTACAAATTTAATGTGTATTTTGAGAATCCGTTTAAAATGCGGATACAAGCACCCCATGTACGACCCCAGAGAGAGGTAGACTTAGAAAAATTAATTTTTTTGAGTTTTACGTCCCACGATTATGGCGGCTAGGCTAAAGGAGACGGTAATGATGAGAAATGAATGAAATGGCGGAATGAAGAAAGTGGGAGGAAACGAGAGAACCACGAAAATGAAATGAAATGAAATCTTTGAGTTTTACGTCCCACGGTTATGCCGATAAGGCTAAAGGAGACGGTGATGATTGAAATGGTGGAATGAAGAAAGTGGGAGAACCCCGAGGAAACCCACACGCACGGTGTTTGTCCACCACAAAATTCACTTAGCGGGAGCAGGGTTTGAACCCGTGACCCCATGCACCAGAGGTGAATGCTCTACCACTGAGCCACCGCGGCTCCAAGAGGGAGACTTAGGTAGATACTTCTATCTTACTAATCAGTTTTACAATACATGATCGGTGAGAAGGCGAGAACATTATCGGTAATTATTTTGCAGTAATACAGGGTGTTTCGAAATGAACATCGGGGTTTTAAGACTTTGTCGTATTTATTACTACATTAGTCGACTAAAAGCAGGGAATTCATGTTATTATTCACTTCAGAATCTCTTGTCGTCGCGAATTCTGTCCGGCAATTTGAAACTTAAAATATACAAAACGATAATCATGTCTGTTGTTCTGTATGGCTGGGACACATGGTCGCTTACTCTGAAAGAACAACATAGACTGAAAGTATTTGAGAACAAGATCCTGAGACGAATATTCGGACCCAAAAGGAACGGGAATGGAGAATGGGGAATGGCGGAAACTTCATAACGAGGAACTACGTAATTTATACGGTTTACCAAACAATTTTAGGGTCATCAAGTCTAGGAGGCTTAGGTGGGCAGGTCATGTAGCTAGAATGGAAGAAAGTAGAAACTCTTTCAACGTCTTGACTGGAAGAGCAATCGGAAAACGACTATTAGGAAGACCTAGGCGCAGATGGGAGGACAATATTAAGATGGATCTCGCTGAGATAGGAATACAAAGTGAAACTGGATGCAGTTTGCTACGGATAGAAGTCAGTGGAGAGTTTTTGTAAACGCGACATTGAATCTCCGTTTTCCATAAGCCATAGAGTTAGTTGGTTAGTGTTTACTACATTTAACGTACAATTATAAATAATATTAAATGAAAAAGCAACTCAAACAATTTTTTGCTACAAGTGTTCAATGTGAGCACCATTCGGTACACGGCATACATGGAGTCTAAGGCAAGAAAAGTTCATAAACTTTCTACCTGGATATTCAATTTAGGGAAGTGTTGTTGCACCTGTATCATCTCGTGGGGATTTGCTTACTCCCAGATGTGAACATTGAGTGTTTACATAGCCACTTAGGTGCAATGTTGATTGATCGCTGAAGACGACTCGATCCACAAAATCTTCATCTTTTTTCACACAGACGGTTGCTCTGTAACTACAGATTCAGTCTTTGCGAAATGTAAAACATAAGAAACTTTCTGCTTACTAGTCGCAATTTTTGTGCACGGGCATGCGTGTGTACAAAACTGTTTAAGTTGCTCTTTCATTTGATGTATTATTTATAATTGTAAGTTAATTGTAATAAATATTACAAAGCCTTTCATTTTGAAACACCACATTTTGAAACACTCTGTACATTGGTTAATTTTTATAATAGTCTAGCATACAACACATCTCATTCAATGAATTTAAAAGACCAGTGAGTGTGATTCTTGCTTAACTGTTTTTTTCTTCTTCTTCTTCTTTCAGTTTTGGCTCTCATGTAAAATTATTGTTAATGTTAGCGATGTACATCTATCATAAAAATAAAACTAAAATCAGATACAACGAAACAACTTTAAGAAGAAAACCATAATTAAGTAGGAACTATGCGATTATAAGCGCCCCCAAGAATTTTAGGCCAAAATTTTTGAAAAAAGAGGCGCTTCGCATAAACAGGGTATTTCATGTCATTGAATCAAGCGTAACGGCTTCTACTATTCGATTGAACCTGTGTTAGTCAATGTTCGTAGTTTGAGGGAAATTTCCCTGATCTAGGGGAATTTCGTAGGTAAATTTAGCAAAAAAGGGAAATGTAAATTTTTCCATAAAACGTGAAAATCCAGTGAAATTTTCGCGCTAACTGATTGACCAATATAAATGCTTAAATTTTTCTTAAGCAATCGTTTGTGTGTGTGTTTGTTCCTAGTAGCATAATTTGCACCGATTGTTGGCTGCGTGTATTTATATATATATATATATATATATATATATATATATATATATATATATATATATATATATATATATAAAAGTGAAGGAAATATTAAAAATAGAAGCAAGAAAGCATACAAATAGAACAAGTGTGGTTGGTACTTCTTTTAATATAGCTAAATTAATCTTATCATATAACTTCTGTCATAGGAATTGGACACTAAATAAATTAGGGAAAATTTGATAAGAAAAGGAAAATTTCGTATCAGTCACGAACACAGATTGAAGCGAGCATAGCGGCTTCTATCATTCGATTCAATTTGTGTTAGTACGTCCTATCCATCCGTTCAACGATGACTCGTAAAATGTACTCTACTTTAATGAAACTTGGTGTGTGGCCTCCCCCAACCTCCCGAAATAGCTCTGTTGTTTGTGGTTGCAATATATTAGAAACAAGGTGGTTAAATGAAGTAAAAATTCACTTCAGGTTGCAAGTTTGCACATATAGTTGTACATACAGAACAATATCGCAATATAAAGTACATAAGCTACGTGCTTGTCTTAGTTTCTGATTATCGGATCCAAAAAGGAATCCCAAAAATGTTGTAGTTGTCAGATGTTTTTTGACATATAAAATTCGTTCCTCACCACCTCTCCTAGCCTTAGGATAAGACTGGTTCAAGGATCCTTCATGAAAAAGAAATCTTTATAAATACTGAAAGAACCCATAAAATGCTTCTTGTAAAATATTCTGCTGTTTGGGGAAGAAATTTGAGCATGACGAAAGAAAGATTAAACAGCCCAGGAGCATTAGAAATGAGGGGTAAACAAAAACTAATAAAAATAACCAGGAAAATTAATGACGAGGTGTTCGTGATAGTTAAACAAAAAAGAAAAATACTTAAAACAGTTTGAAAAAAAATAAACTGATTAGGGCTTTACTTGGGAAGAAACTGTCTTATTCAGGACATGATAGAAAGTATAACAGAAGATAAACTGTGGTAAAGACAGTAGAGAAGAATACGCGAAATATGGATAACCACCGTTAAATTCGCCGTTACCCGTTAAAATGTTAATTTATTGACTCCGTGAATGAACTTGGCCGAGATAATCGATCTAGCCACTATTGTAAAAACAGAATTCAAAAATTGGCGTACATGTATGGGATATGGGCTATGGATAGCAACCTTAAAATCGTCGTTATCCGTTAGTACGTTAACGGATTGACTTCATTAACGAATTCGGTCAGATAATCGCTTTAGATATCTGTTGGAAGAATCATTTTTTAAATTATTTACAATAACAGGATATCAATTATAGTTCCCCACCGTTAAAGTCCCCGTTATCCGTTAATCCTTTAACGGATTTCGTCCATGAACGAACTCGGCCGAGATAATCGCTTTATCTATGTGTTGGAGGAATCATTTTTAAATTGCTTACAATAACGGGATATCAATTATAGTTACCCCACCGTTAAGGTCCCCATTATCCGTTAATCCTTTAACGGATTTCGTCCATGAACGAACTAGGCCGAGATAATCGCTTTATCTATGTGTTGCAAGAAACAGAATTAAAAGATCCCTCATAATAACGGAATATGGGCTATAAAGTCGCCATTATCCGTTAATCCTTTATCGGATTTACTCCATTAACGAACTCAGTCTATAATCCCTTTAGCTACCTGTTGAAAGAAACAAAATGAAAAAAATCCCTTACAATAACGGAATATGAGCTATAAAGTCACCGTTATCCGTTAATCCTTTCACGGATTTACTCCATTAACGAACTCGCAAACCCGTTCAAGAACTACTGTGTGAAATAGCATACGAACGTACTAACAACATAACATTATAAGTCGCAATGCGTGATCCAGATAAAAGATGAAGGCGAAGGAACACAATTGCTGAACAATAATAGAGTGATAGCCATTCCAGATAATCTAGTGGCTAGCGAGCGACCGAGCGTGCCTTTTAATGCCATTGGTCCGGGATTCGATTCCCGTTGAGAGAACATTGAAAACTTTACGGTCGTTCGAATCCCACCTTAAACTGTAGTAAGCCTCAGGCTCTCTCTTCTCAATGAGGTTCAAACTACCTAATCTCATTGGAGCTTGACTCGCTGGAACTCGGGCTTTGATTCCCTATCTACCTATTGGGTTTGGTTCTTGCCACCACGGGGCAGTAATTGAGCTCGAGCTACATTAAGGCAGAGAGCCATGCTCAGGAGTTTGGACATCTGTGACCTTTCGTACGCTAGGTTCCGGATTAGGTTCTCAGTACGTCAACATTGAACATATTACGGTGATTCGGATGAACATATTACGGTGATTCGGATTCTACCTTAAACTACAGGTCTAAATCTCATGGAGCCTCACATCTGAAAAGAAACACAGTTAGGTAAATTTCTTATATTTCTGCATAACAACCTTACAGAAGTTACGTAAGCCAAAATAATTTTTAAAACATTTACCGGTATATTTTTTAAAGAAAAGAACATTCAGATTCTCCTACCCAAAAAGCTTTACACAATCAGTGGGCATTTCATCCTGTATATTATTTTTGTAAATTTTAAATAAAATGTCAGACACTTTTTTTTCCTTTTAATTACGAAAACAGTACAATAGTTTAAAAGAATATTCGGTGTAATCATAATTTTCAAAGCTTTTATCTTTTCTTTATTTATTTATTCATTGTCTTAATTTTCTTCCGTATGATAAACACCTTTCCACAGTTTTCATAGGTGGTATATTGGGCATTAGAAAACAGAAGAAGATAAGGAAAAAGTTATGACTAATATTCACACTTGGTGACTTTTCATCAATATTTTCAACATAAATTCTTAATTTTGCATAAGTGTTACTGCTTAACTGCTTGTGTCTCAGTGGCTACTCTAATTGCTGAGTCATATATTCTTAACACGTTTCTTACAGTAATTAGCTAACTGTAAATTAAGTGTAATAACGTATATAAAATACGATTAAATATCACTTTACTTCTTCCGATTACTACTATCTGCTGAAAAGGATGAATTATTATGATTAATGTTCTGATTCCTTGACACTGTACGAAGTCAGATAGCTTCATATCAGAGGAATATTAATTGGCGTATGTAAGTGTGTGATGAATACATAATTACACATTTCTTGTGTACGTGGTACAGCCCCAAACCTCATTCTCAACCAGTTCGTCTACTCTAGGACCTTATTCCTCAAAACTGCTAGTCTAAGTCGTAGACTATTGTGAAGTAGAATAATTGTAGGAATCATTTCTAAATACTAGTAATAGTACCCAGGGCCAGATTAAGGAGGCTTTAGAGGGGTGATATATATCCGAACCTCCAGGTGGACGGGGGTCTCCACTCTGATCAAAATCTCAACTAGCTGTCGAAAAAGAATCATACAAGATACAATAATTATTTTTATTTATTACATTTATATAATAAGATAACTTTGTGTGTATATTTTATGCATTTGGAAAGTCCCATTAGATACAATATTATCTAATGCATGGCATGGTTGATGTCGTACAACTTCGTATATTCTCTTAATTTTCCCACTGTACTTTCACAGAAATGTATTGGGCAAAGTCAACAGGGGCCACGTATTTTTTTCTAGCTCCGGGCCTCCAGATGGGTTAATTCGGCAATCGCGGTACCTTTAATTTATCATTATTTTATAGTATATAAAATTGGAAAATGAAAAGTTTTACACCAGTATTACAAGATTAGTAGTTTTAAGAAATAGACCTTTGCTTGAAGTTATCGGTCTGCCTAACGTATCTCTTTTGGACCACGGCAGAAGGAACTGGCCACCCGTATCTCTCTGACTTAATGGCCCCGACTAGCTATATTACGAATCTACTTCACGACAGAACACTCAGTGGACATTGTTAATTGAGACATACCCAGCGGAAACTGCTCCCCTCAGCTTGCACTACGTGCACTGAGTTAAGTAATACCAGTTGTTCCGTCCCAACCTTCGACTCGCTGTACGCTATAGGTTAAGATCGTGCTTAATTAAGTACTCATAATTGCTAATATTTAATATTATTTATTTTTGAATTTGCTCATTAACCAACACGTGCTTATACAAATGTTAATACTTCGATCTAAATATTAAGATTAGGATTAGGATTTAGATTTCTGGGCTCTCGGCATCTATGACTACGTTAGGCCGTCACGTATATGAGGGATGACGTCTCTCGGCAATCACACTATCCGAGATAAGGGAAATAAGGAAGGAAGCGACCTGGGACCTGCATGTTAAGTACCATTCCGGCATTTGCCTGGTGTGAATGAGAAAAACTCAGGAAAACCTCACTCAGGACGGCTGGCCTCAAAAAAATTTTTTTTTACACTTTTTCGACTGAGTGAGATCTAAATATATTTACGACTGTTGTCCTTATAACAAGCAGGCCTTTGACGTAGGAGATGTGGGTTCGATTCTGGGCGGGAGTTCATATGATTTGGATCCCACTTTAAAGTGTAGGTCCACGTCTCGTATAGCCTCGCTGCTGAAAGAAACGCTACACTTAAATCAACAATAATAAACAGCAAACCACATTCATGTTCTATATCACCATCATCAATATCCATTTTACAGTAACTAAATACATGCAATACATTTTAAGTTGTAAAATTAAATCGTCACAATATATTACTATAGAAATACACTATTAATGCTCAAATCTAACAATGGTTCTATTTTAAAATAATTGAATTGAAACAATTCCAAGTTGCAATTACATCGTCATAGTAGTTTTAAATCGGCAATTTGGCTACGCGCTAGCGACACGTATTGGCATCAGATGTACAACCCAGCTAGCGACACCTATTTGCATCAGGCATGCAACACAGGTAGCGACACCTACTGGCATCAGGCATGAAACGTAGCTAGCGATACCTATTGGCATCAGGCATGACACGTACCTAGTGACACCTATTGGCGTCACTCTCCTTTAGCCTAGCCGGCATAACTGTGGGACATAAAACTCAAAGATTTCATTTCATTTTACCTATTTGCATCATTCATGTAGCATACGTAGAGACACCTATTAACGCGACTGGTTACTATTAGGAATTAGCTTGAGGCACTGACATGTTTGCCCTTTATAAATAGGTTAACTTTTCACATTGATTTGTATAAGATTCACGTTGGGACTTCCCTTTTTTTTTTTTTTTTTTTGTTTTTTGTTTTGTTTTGTTTTGAAGCGCTCCTTATATTTTTTAAAGCTATTCTTCGCCTCGGAGGAAAAGTTTCTGAGTTAAACGCTGAGCATGAGTGACAAGGGAATCAATGGCCGTCATAAAAGTTTTTCACATTAAAGTTATATTATCCCAGTATCTACAAACAGAAATGGATAAAGTTATTAGATGACACTTCGGTTCATAGAGAGAAATGCTCTCAAATTGGTGGCGGAACTTGAGAAAGAAATGACTAACTTGTAAGACATAAATGTTTTTGTCACCTGTATGAATACGAAGTAGAAAAGGCTCCCAATCCCAATCGATTCTGGAATTTCGTTAAAAACTAAAAATACGTATGTGTCTATTATTTTTTGATGTTGTATAATGTTAAAGAAGTGAGAAAGAACAGTGATACTCAAGATATTCGCGCTCCTATTTTAAATTGAGTATACAAGAATGTTAGTACAAACAGTACACTTAATAGTTGGTGCGATATCTAGCGTGACGTTAGACTGTTTTCTCGTAAGTACATTGGCAATTGAAAAAGTTGAAGAATGACGGTGAAATGAAAGAAAACTTCAGAACATATAGCCCATATACAAGGCAAATCAAAATCATGGACTCAATTTCAGAACTTAATTCTGTGAAACCTTATAAACATATGTTGTTATGACACATGTGCTAAGACAAGTAAACTGTTCAAGTTCGCTTCAAACTTATCACAAGTGTTCTATAGAAATAAAACTCTGAACTGCTGAACAAGACTGTACTATTCATAGAAATGAATACTTTATATGTTACGTTTCGATCTTCTAACGTAGATTCTCATCAGACATACACTCTGTATGTCCGATGATGATCTTGGTTAAAAGATCGAAACGTAACATGTAAAGTATTCATTTCTATGAATAGTACAGTCTTGTTCAGCAGTTCAGAGTTTTATTTTATTATTATTATTATTATTATTATTATTATTATTATTATTATTATTATTTTGCAAAACGAGCAGCAATGTTGTTTTGTAACTGTTCTATGTGAGCATCTCACGTAATACTCCAAACCAGTGATGCCAACCTGAAACAATATGAAATCCCATGTCGAGAGGCAAAAAATCCCATTTTACGTGTGAATTTTCCATGTTCTACTAATTAAAAGTATGCTATAATATTAAAAATTAAATTTCTCTGTGTTAGTCACTTTTTTACAATATCTAAATGAATAAGCCGTAAATTTCGATCTTCTCGAAAAATCCCATATATGCTGCTTATTATCCCTTTCCGAGAAAATAATGTCAAAAACTCCCACGATATGGGATTTTTCCTACAAGTTGGCATCACTGCGCCAAACTTCAAAGCCGATAGTCTAATCTTCTGCAAAACCGTTCTGTAGTATGTTGCGGTCAATATTAGCAATTCATTTCATGCTTGTTGCTCACTCTTAGCGGTAGAGAGTGGAAACACTGCGTAGAAACTAAAGTTTCAAAGTTAACCTTTCGAAGCGTATTTCTCACAATAACATATGTTTATTACATTTTGCAGAATAAATTTCTGAAATCGGGTCCATCATTTTGACTTGGCCTGTATTCTTATAGATTCATGCTGCTTATACGTTGACTGCCAACACGTACAAAAGTAAATTACATCAGGAATCAAAACAATTTTAGAATGTTCGTACATTTTATGAACAATAAAGAAATATATCTGAAATCAGGTGGACTTGTAATTCTGGATTTACAGGCCGGCGAAAATTACGTTACGCTATAAAACTGTAGAAAAGTGAATCACCGGTGGGTCAAGTGGTCCTTCGATGAAACTTACGGTGACCCACTGGTGGGTCATGTGGCGGTTAACTAAAAAAAAGTATAGTTACATGCAAGCGAAATTCATCAATTTCTTAAAATAAATAGTGCGAAAAATATTCAAAATTTAAATGTGTTTCTATTTTTCTAGCAGTTGGTAAAATGAAACGAAATGAAATATTTAATTTAATGTCTCACGTTACTCCAGGGGCGGATCCAGGGGGCAATCGCCCCCTCCCACAGAAGAGGAAACTTTTTTTCTTATATATAAATAAAACCCATCCCAGAGTTTGGAGCTCTTAAAGGTAACTCTAAGTAGCAGTATTACAACTCACCGCCCCCACAAAAGTCTACAGGAGACAGATGATGAGTAAAAGTGAATGATTTTAAAATAATTATTGGAATGAGTATGTAGGAGGGAATGGGAGAATCCATGCATATAATGTCTTCTATAGTGGCGCAACCAGGATTTTATTTCCGGAGGGACCAGAGCTACCTAGTATAATAGTCTGCAAACGATGTGCTACACCTTCAGATATGGACAAAATTGAAATTTTGAAATCTTCAAATTACAAGAAATTTAGTTATCTCTATTATTAACATGCTAAAAGGCGTTCAAATAGAAATTCAAATCCACAATTATTAAGATGATATTTCGCACGTGATTTCTCATGCTTCAATGCAGAATAAGAGTACTCTTCATGTGTTGTGAGTTTGCATATTGTAAATGATACTGGGCAAATGACAAGCAACTCGCCTTCGATGCGAGCTGTCCTGGGTTCGATTCCCGGTGGGGGCATTGGGTCGAAAAAGTGTAAAAAGGTTTTTCAGGTTAGCCATCTTCAAAGAGATTAGAGATTTTCCTGGGTTTTCGTCGTTTACACCAGGTAAATGCCGGGGTGGTACCTAACTTATAGGTACCAGGTCGCTTTCTTCCTTCCTTTTTCCCGGATAGTGTGCTCCTCGAGGGATATCATCCGTCAAAACGTGACGGGCTAACATGACCATAGATGCTGAAAGAACAATCTAAATCTAAATCCTAAATCCTAAATGACAAGCAATAATGATCGTTTGGAAATTTAACGAAAATTTGTCTGCAGCGTGCTGTATAAGATTGGCCAGGTTAGTTTAGGGGGGCTGGGCCCCCCCGAGCTCATAGCTGGATGTGCCACTGTTTTTCTACCACAAAGTCATATGCCCTGAAACCAAAGAAGAAACCCTCACACCTGGGATAAACGCTTTCTCAACAAGCCGCAGTGCCTCCTAGCATTTGCCAAAGTATTTGAGCAAGTAATATGGGAGTATATTTATAGTGTTCCAGCATTTATTGTTGTTATCAATTGATTTTTAGTAATGCGAGCATGTTTGTTGTTATTTTTCCTATTAAATAGTATATACCACATGCAATAATATAAGCATTTAGTGAGTAAGTTAGAAGTTAAAAATTCAATTAACGAATCTATTTTTTACTGCTCTTTTTTTAGGACAAAGACGAGCAAACGCAGTTAGAAATGAAACATCGGATGGAAGAAGATGACCTGTACAGAAAGTTTGCGAAACAACGGGAAGAGGAGGAGAAGAGGATGAAAGAGGAAATAAGAGTAAGTACGATGGAAATTTTCATTCTGAGTTACGAAAAGAAAATTATTCGAATCTTACGATTATAACAAACTAAACCCTTGTTGTTTATTTATCTAATTATTTTGTCACTGTGAAGTATTCAGTAATATCGCAGAGAAGGTTCTCAGGAAATATTTTGTTGTCGTGTCAAACGTGCATCATGTAATAAGTTCAGGTATATATTTTTAAAAGAATACATGCACGTATAGCCAGATAAACGTACAGTGGGGACACCCATAACCGGGATTTTTCTGATTTCCTAATGCTCTAATTGTCTTACCTATATTCTAAATCTGTTAATGTTGCTTTAAGTAGCAGCTCTTTAAGACAAAGTCAGATTGGTAAGCTCAAATTTTATCGTTACAAGTAAGTTGGAAAATATTTATGCAATGCCCGTAATTTTTATATACGAAGGACACTCAAAAAAATCCCGGAGAGTTGCAGTTTTGGCATTTATGATGCAACCACAATGAATCAATACAGTCTTTAGGTTGCCTAATTATGAATTTGACAAGTGTGAACTCGCCTTAATAGGCAGTGTACGAATAGTGCAGCTGAATCGAGGAGATTGTAGTGATCAGTTGTCACAATTTCACAGATCAACGCGCAAACATCAAATTCACGTGCAAATTGGGAAAAATCTGATTCAGAGAGTTTGATGTCCTTAAAAACAGTTTAGCACCATCGAATGTTTTGCTCTTCCCAGAGCTAAAAATGGGACTTTTCCATTTCGCCAACGTTGAAGAGATCAGCACCAACGCGATGGTTGAACTTTGGAAGGTACCAAAAGGGGCCTTCTGTCGGTATTTCCAGCAATCGCAGAGCGTGTGTAACACATGTGTATATATGTGTGTGTGTTCTGAAGGTACCTACTTTGAAAGCGATTTAGTAAATAGAGCTACAACAAAATTCCGGGAACTTTTTGATTGCACCTCGAACAACAATTAGAGCATATTCAAGTTTTCTTCTCGTAGCTTGTAGCAATAAAATTTTAATTTTTACTGATGTGCCTTCCCTCGAGGGCTTCCACTGGTTTACTTTCAATATACACTGAAGTTTAATACGTATAGACCATAATACGAAGAAAGTACAATACCAAAGAGAGACATTTTTTTTAAACGGTTACAAGCAACTATCTCCGTTACATCGTCGAAGCTATTTTGCTACACATTCTGTTGGGCAACATGCCAATTTTTAATAAGCATTCAATTGAATCACCTAACAGAGCACTGAACACAAAGTTCACCTTGCATTTTCGTTTCCCCTCTGTAAGTACACAATTGGAGCCTATTTTTGGATAAACTTTGGATAAAGCTTGATTAACACAAAGTTACTTATGGAAAATTAAAATTCATTATTTGTGTCTGTTGTTACCCTGTCTCAGTCATGCATTGAGATGGACAGAAGTTTAAGATGTAATCTTGAATTAATTAATCTTTGGTTCATAGTTATTATTAAGGAAATTAATTAGTAAGATTTTAATTTGCGATGAAATGGTAATTAAGAAAATTAATTCTAACTGTAGTATTTTCGTCAAGAATGTTGACCTTATGACGGTTTCCATTTCTAAGTTAAGAGGAAGCAAAAAGCGATATGATTATTACTTATTAAGAACTTCTATTTCATATAGATCATAAACACTTTTCGTTATGTATTTCGAGCCTATGAAGTTTTTTTTTTTTTTTTTTTTTTTTTTTTTTTTTTTACTTTTTAAATTAAAATAAACTGCAATAGTTTAACGTAAATTACAGATGCGTTATTCCCGTTGCGCTAAATGCAAGCTTCATGGGCTGGCGCACACCCAGAAATTTTTGTTAGGTGGAGTCCAATACGTTTAAATAGTATTGAATCTATATTATTTTACACCCAAAAAGGCGATAAGTAATTATTAATAACTCCCACCTATATTCTCAGAAAATCTAATAGAAGTAGATTATTCTTATGAGAATAGAAAGAGTACAGATGAGGTGTAAAATCAAAACTCTAGGTCACATCAGTACTTTCGCTGTTAAATAAGTATAGTTGTGTTAAGAAACCGTACAATTGTTAGTCGAGTTACGAATTTTGGGGGAGATCCGGACCCAATGGACCCTCATGCGAGTGCGCCCCTGTTTATGGATATATTAAATTTGAAATTTATTCGAAATGATCATTCTTTTCGCGGGGAGATAGATTTAAAGAAAGTATTTGAACCCTTTTTTCCTCCTAAAATGCACATTTCAATGTAAATGCAGTGATAGTGATTTTTTTTTACAACATTTTCCACTCGATCTGGAGGTTTCTGTTTGGCTTTAGGAGCTTTAATACCTTGTAGGGATGATTTCCAAATAAATACTCCCATGTTTGGTACTTCACTTCTACTGTTTTCGCTTTCGTATAAATTACTAGAATGCATTCGTGTCCATTCTTGAACACATACAATATATTCTCTACTACATACTCCTTTACTACAAATATGGCGACACTGGTTTATGGATCCACTTATGTCGTTGTATTGGGTTGCAACATATCGTATATTCACAGTGATTAGTAAATAACTTTCGTAGCTAACAACAGTGTTTAACTCACTTTCAGGCCACTTGGATAAAAATTACAACAGTGCAAAGTTTTTTTTCTTTAATGCACAGTACTTGCAGTGATAAGAGAAAAACTCACGAAATTGTCATTTGTCTCTTGCTGAAATGCAGAACAAAAGGCAACAGAATGACCCATCCCTCTTTACCTCCACCAACACACACACACACACACACACACACACAAACAAGACTTTGAACAAGTGAATATGTTATTTTTAAAATGTATGTTGACCAACCAACAATTTTAATCATTCATCGAACAGTTTTGACCTTGCAATTATAGCCGTAATTTTACTTTTCGCGTATAAAGACTACGTTGGCAAATAGTTGGCAAAGCAGCCACTTTACAATGTAGAGTTAACGGTGGCAACTGAGTTGGTTGGCAAATGGTTGACAAAGTGGCCACTTAACAACATAGGATTAACGTTGGCAACTGAGTTGGTTGACATATGGTTGACAAAGCGGCCACTTTACAATGTAGAGTTAACGTTTGCAACTGAGTTGGTTGGCAGATGGTTGTCAAAACGACCACTTAAGAACGTAGGGTCAACGTTGGTAGCTGACTTGATTGGCAAATGGTTGATAAAGCATTCACTTAACCACGTATGTTCAACATTGACAATTGAATTGGTTGGCAAAGCGTCCACTTAACAACGTAGGGTCAACGTTGGCAACTGAGTTGGTTGGCAAATGGATAGCAAAGAGGCCACTTAACAATGTCGAGCTAACCTGTTCCGATTTTTTGGGCTTACAGTTTGTGCTGCTAGGGAATACGTTATCCGCGGTAATATTCGGAAGCATTTGCTGATAAAAATACGTAAGTAATAGTACAAATATTGTTGTCACAAAAGATGTGTCATCTATTTCTAAATCGTAGCTATTATCCAAGAGATTGTTGGTTATTAGCTACAAAAATTTACGAAGAAATTGCTTAGAATGTAACTTTACTGTATGTTACATCATGACATTTAAAACACATGCAATAAATAGTAAAAAACACAAAGACACTTGTTAAAATGTACTGTTTATCTGATTCATATTCAATGAGAATATTTTTGTCCTTCGCATTTTGCACTGTTCTTCCGTGCATGTGATCTGTTAATAAGAGTCTGTGTATGAACATCCTCTCATTTTCTTCTTTTTGATGTGCCGTAGGAGGAATGGGAGAAGGAGTTAGAGAAGTTAACCAACCGCTTCGAGCGGGAAATGCAGACGAAAAAGAAAAAGCCGGACGAACAGAAAGTGCTAACCCTCCGACACCAACAGGAAAGGGAAGACCTCGAAAAGAATATGACGCTACGAAGGGACAAGAAGAAGGAATCTCTCACTCGGAAACTACTCGAACACGAAAGGTAAGTAAAAAACAAACTATTTCAAAATAATGTTTTAGTAATATAGGAATAGTCATTTGATTTACAGCGCCATCTAATACCCTTTGCAAATGCATACCACACTCCGCTATATTCACCGTCTCTTTCGTCTAAATTTACTTGAAGGGCAGAAGCAACGGTAGTCAGCTATACAAGTAATAGATACTTCCTTTCTACCTCTCTGGACTTCTTACTATTTTTGACAGTGTTGCCAATCAATTTAACGTGGACATATGAATAGCAATATTGAAAATTGATTAATTCAATTTCCAAATTTATAATAATACCATATTCTATTTTAACTTTTCGCCTATATCCAGTTTGTATATACACCAATTCATTTCTTAGCTTAAGTTTCCTGCCAAATTATATAATATTCTATAATGGGCTTGTAATGTTGG
Organism: Thermobia domestica; assembly: GCF_964235325.1. Lineage (NCBI taxonomy): Eukaryota > Metazoa > Arthropoda > Insecta > Zygentoma > Lepismatidae > Thermobia > Thermobia domestica. The sequence goes on along the minus strand of NC_137469.1, from coordinate 129,020,426 downwards.
TTCATTGACAAACAGTGACATCTACAGATAAAATGTAAGTGTTTAAGTCAGTCCATAGTAAAAATAGATGCCAAGAAGATACGAAAGGGAAAGATTGAAGAAAGAACAAGAATTATATTAGAGTTCTAGATTTTCAGACTATAAATCCGGGAAACTATGAAAATATACAGCATAGTCAATGCACATGATTTTTACTAAAATATTACGATTAATTAAATAGACAGGAAGTGAACACTCACCAAAAGTGAGTGACAGAGAGTAGATTATTCCTGTTAGTTTAGGGTGATCAAACAAACAGTTGAAGATTTTTACTGAGGTTGTATACGTTTTTCAGAAAGTTGCTGGATGTCCTCAGTGGCGGATCTAGAAGATAAAAACTGGGGGGGGGGGGGAAGCAGCCAGAATCCATACTACGATAGGTATCGTGAGCTTACAGTTTTTCGTGCGTCCTGCAGAAATTTCGAATCTAACTCTCTCGTGATGTATATTATGACTAGAATCTTCCTATTTCAAGTGTGCTCCTACTGGTACTGCTGTCGATGTATGTATTCCTATACCTCCCTCGGAAGGTAGGAGGTACTAGTTGCTTGGACCGAGATCCTTCAATAATTGGATATAGACAGGGTTGCCAGATTGACGGGCTTCCCTGTGCACTGTCTTTTTATCCATTCTAAGTAGCCTACAATCCTCAGTCGCTAAGACGACTGAATGACAAATTGGCAACACAGCTGAGGTCATTCACTTCTTTCCCCAAAGCAAAGGAAGGGTTTCCTCCATAAGAGAGTGGAGCCAAAATATGTTTCACATGTTTTCCGACGGCACACTTGAAATAGAAGGGCTCTAGGTTGGACGTTGACATTGTTTACATCAATTATTGTTTTACACATTGCATAACAGAGAACTGCAACAAAAACTATATATAATGTTTCAAACGTTTTTCAATAAAGAATGAAAGGCAACGTTTAACATAAATTTTCAAAAATATGTAAATATTAGCTTCAATTGTTTTTGCTACTCAAAAACTGGGGACCTATGCCCCACGGCCTCCCCGTCGATGGAGCTGTCGAGAATAAAATACAAATGGAACAATAAAATATCCTTCTTTTTAAAATAAGCGTCCCGTTACTCGCTCATAGTTACGTATTATAGTCACAAAGTGATATTTTAAAACATAATTCATGTGTGGATTTCTTCAGTATTTTTGAAGGAAAGATCAATCCTTTTACAAGAAAATCAGTCATAAAAAATATAAGATATTCGAATAATAATCGATACTCCTAGTTCCTGTTAAATGTTAGAAGGTAATGTAAAAATAAAGATGGGAATAAAAATCTGGTTATTACAAAAAAAGAAAAAAAACTAAGGACTTCTTTGTCACCGACACTAATAACGACAGAATAATTACTGTCAAATGATACCAGTTAGCCGAGCATCCCGTTTATTAATTCTCTGAAACTGGTCACCTTATGTTAGTTGAGTATCTCTCGATGACCAATAAAAGCGGCAATTTTTAAATATCACACGAATGATACTAACTTAGGTTTGCAGGAATTTTGAACATTTCTGTGGTGATAGATTTTCTAAATACGGGATTATATATATAGCGTTATAGTTTCTTTTTCTTTCTTTTTTTTTCTAAGTATACTGCCATTTACATCTTAAAATCAAAATGAATATCCAACTTAAATTTACATATATTTCGGTTGCGTAATTCTGTATATTAGATACTACATATACTTATTATTGTTACTTTTAATAATTATATAGTAACTACTAGTGCTTGGGGTTTGTGGTTCGATCTCAGCTCGCACAAAGTGGGCTTTGTGGTGGGAAAACATCGTGTGCGTGGGTTTATACGCTGTTCTCCCGTTTTCTCCCACTTTCTTCATTCATTCATTCCTCATCTTCACCGTCTCCTTTAGCCTCACTGGCATAAGCGTGGGACGAAAAACTTAAAGATTTCATTTTCTTTTTTATGTGGTAAATTTAACTAGAAAGACCGAATGGCCCATTCTTAACGTGAGTCTTCTTTGCTCTTATCTTTCTTTTCTTTTTTTTTTTTTTTTACTCAAAAGTGTCCGGTATCTCCAGAAAAATACAAACGGAATGCAAATGTCCATTTTTCTTTTTAAAAAAGAAAAGAAAAGAAAAGAAAAACCACAATTTTGGGCTCGTACTTACTGGTTTTAAAAAAATATTTTTTACACATTTTTAAACTCCACTGTTGGATCTTCATTTTGAAGGACTTCAAAATCTTGTAAAATGATTTTATATTTTTTGAACAGATGACTGTAGTAAACTCCCTGTTTCGATATTCAATAACCTTCCGTGCGTCTCGATAATCGAAAGTTGCGGTTGGCTGAATTATCAAACTATGGAAGTTGGCTGAGTGTCCTATTTTTATTTATTTATTTACTTTTTAATTTTCTGCCATTTTAATTTATATATCTAAATTTTCTCGGACCAGTCTTTATATATATTCTAGTTCTGGAAATCTTGAGAAATTTACTATGCATGCTTATATGGATATCAGATGCGATTTTACATTTTATGTGCGTAATTATATATAAGAAGTCGATGTTTTCAAGTATCTGGGAAGTATTTTGATAATCGCTTATTGCACCAGAGCTCAGGTCAAGAATTGCCATCTCCAAAGAAGCACTCAATAAGAAAAAAAATCACTCCTAACTATCAGGCTTAATATTGGACTAAGGAACAAGTCGTCTAGTCCTGTGTATGAAGTATTGGAGTGTATGGTTCAGAAGTTTGGACATTACGAAAGTAGAAAAAATAGAAAGCTTCGAAATGTGGTGTTGGAGGAAGATAGAGAAGATACACACAGAGAGTAACAGACGAAGATGTTTTAAAACTGATAGGAGAGAAGAGAACGCTTTCAGCTGGCATCTTTCCTAGAACCTACCAAAAGGCAAAATACTTAATAATAATTATATATGTTGTAATATATTACTTATTGAGTATACATTTTCACTTTTTGCACTCCGACTTAAATATTGATTATGCTCCAGGTTGATTAAAATTTTTTCCACCGGTATTGATAATGTGGGATAGGTATTTTTAATGACCTAGGGCGGCAAACAAGTGTTAAATAGGACCGATTCTACCATGTTTTAATTTGCCTACACTCATGGAACATGAAAGAAGAGACGCAGAATAGAACAAATATTGTGATAATGTATGACTTGCTCACATTCAGAAAACCAACCTTCACTGGGGATAAGTGAAGAGAAATTAAAATGGTCTTGAAGTATAGTTCTTATTTTGTTTAAGTTTTTAAAATGGTCTTGAAGTATAGCCCACAGTGGGTTATTGGCCATCACTGCTTTGGAAAATCAGGGAGCTTAAGGGTCTTCACTACAGCGAAATTAAACTATCGCTAATTTTAGAATTTTTCTGTAATATCTTCAAAACAAATAAAAATATTCGAAAAGCAGAAACGTAGTGAACTAGATAATACGATATTGTATGTGATACCTTTACCACAATTCACCTGTCTGCTTTTGGTATGCCACTATTTACAGAACCCGCAAAAAATGCTAAATCTATCTACAGTTGCAAATCGAAAGCAGATAGGTGAGTTGTGATAACGGTATCACATGCAAAATCATATTGTCTAGTTTATTACGTTTCTGCTTTTGGAATATTTTTATTTATTTTGAAGATATTACAGAAAACTCTAAAATTAGCAGTAGTTTAATTTCGCTGTAGTGAATACCCTTTACTGATATAGTAGATTTCGTCGTCTGACTTTCTTTTAAAAAAAATCCAACTTCTTCTAGCTCAAAAAAAGTTTCGGCAATGCTGGGGAACAAAATGAAAATAAATTTGCTGAAATATCTACAACGGTAACGAAAGTCTAATGTTACAAAAACACAACGATATCCTTGGCTTTTTTAAAAAATAAAATAAGCATTTTAAATAAGTTTAAAAATTTCTCACATAGCTTCTTGCATGTAAATCAAGTTCTGACTTTTCCACGCTGTTCTTATGCGAATGAGGTTTTCTTTTCCTTTTTTTCTGGTTAATTTTCGCATTCGCAGGAAGAAAAGGTATTGTTGCATTGGCAAAGGGGAATGAAAAGAAAGATAAAAGGTGTGATCCGTTGTCCTTTCCACGGAAGGTCATTTGAAGGAAGAAGACTTACTTAGTTTTTTATTACGTAACGTACTCTTCTTACTTGCTTCCACACACGATGTTTCAACTCTTGAAATTCTTCGTAGAGAAAAAATAAAACTTTCCTAACGGACTACCGTCGTGTAATATGAGTTGTGTATAGATTTTGGCCAAGGATTTTCAATGGAGATCCTACGTAGGATGATTTATCTAATTTTCACAAATTTTCATTTCTATATATATTTACATACTTATATATAATTTTCATTTATTTTTATTGTTATTTAAAAATTATTCCTTTGGCGTCACACCTTAAAACAAAAAGCGTTGATAAGGAAGATGACTTTGGAAAACCATCAGCCTTACTTGTACAATCTTTCTAGAGCTAACTTTGCCTGGGTATTCTAAATGTCTGAGTACAAAAAAACTTAATTCTAAATCACCTACTTATTTATAACTACGCGATAGACTCAGGTTCGATTCCCAGTTTGAGCTCACGTAGTTCGGATCTGACGTTAAGCTGTAAGTCCATTTTTGCTTATAGGCTCGGTGCTGAACAGGACACTAAGCCAATATAACAACAATAAGGTTATCCTCCCCATTTCTTCATGAATGAAAGAAGGTAGGTATATTTAAGAAACTGAAAAGGGTGGTGACGTGGAGAAGAAATTTCTAGGATCCACGGTGCAGAAACTATGTAATTATGGCTTCAGGATCAGGGATACCATAAGGCCTGCACAAACTGTGTAATGGTGGCTTCATTATAAAAAGTTCTTTGCACATGTCAATTGATATTTCTAGCATATTGGATAGAATACTTTATTGATTGGAATTCACTCATTGAAATAGGTCGCCATCGATAATTTGTGCCCTTACCGGTTAATTTGGGTTCATGGGACAGCATGAATGCATGTAACCATTTGGTTAAACTAGTTTTGTCTGAGAATTTTTAGGTGAGTTTAAAAGAGCTATAATCATGAAATCAACTTCAATATTCAAACTTTGTCCAAAAACAAATCAATCTATATAATTTAAACGATAATTCGTGCACTTTTCTGATATTTTGACTCGTTCATTGTTATTTTGTTTCTTTCATTGAGAATGTTTTATTGTTGCATTCATGCTCCTTGAGAGAAAAAGTAGTTAAGTGCTCTCAGCAACGAATAAACAAAATAATTACATTATCCTCTAAGTACCTACTAAAGTTGTCATTTGACAAAATTTTAATATTCTCTTGAAATTGCTTCTATTATTGCGAATATTGAAATGAAATCTTTACATCCCACGATTATGCCAGTTAAAGGAGATAGTGATGATGAGAACTTAATGTAGTGGTGGAATGAAGAAAAAGGAGAGGAAACGGGAGAACACCGAGAAAAGTCACGCACACCGTGTTTGTCCACCACAAAGTTCACTTGGCACAAGCTGGGATCGAACCAAGGACCCCATGCACCAGAGGTGAACGCTTTACCACTGACTACCGCATTCCTCTATTGTGATTTTGTTGCACCCTACAAGATACATTGGAAATGTAGGGGATACGGGCTTCCATCTGTTGGTAATAGTAGAATCCAGGGAGATAGACTTACCCGTCTCTTCAGCAAAACTTTTTGTACATTTTTTTTCGCAATTCCTTAATAACATTGCAAATAAAATAAATAATAGCTGGTAGAATCACTGTAATTGAAATCCCGCGAAACATATGTGGATTTAGAAAATACCAAAGTCAGAAAGTATACAATATAAGTTTCAAATCCCGCGAATTCTGACTGAAGCTAGGAGGCAGCAGATCGAGGCAAATGAGGCAGCACGGCCTCCGTTTGTGGCTTTCAAATGATATGGAGAAGAACTGGATTCTTATACCATTGAGTAATTGGTTTCATTATTATTAGAACAACTCAAAAGCATAAAGAGCATAAAAAGCATAATAGCAATTTAGACATATGGTTGGAACTAGTGATGTGAGGTGGAAAGTTTTCCCTTTCGGAAAATTTTCAGCTATATTTTTCCGGAAAATTTTCCGTTGTAAACAAATATCAGTAATCGAGTAACAATTCCTCAGTAATCATAAAATTGATTTAATTCATGTATAGAAATGTTAAAAAGTGAAAGATCGTTTAAAGAATGAAAATTTTCATGGCTCAGACAATTTTCAGTACTATGTAGGAACAAGAGAAACAACTTTTCATGAGTCGAAATATTTTCTGTCTTATATGGAAAAATTGAAGAACTTTTTATGAGACGGAAAATTTTCATCATTTTGAAACAAAAAGTAAAACAACTTTTTGTGAATCGGAAAGTTTTATTGCTCTGTAGAAACAAGTGAAAGGAATTTTCATGGATCGGAAAATTTTCATTACGATGTAGAAAGAAGTGAAAAAAACTTTTCATAAGCCGGACAATTTTGAATATTATGTATATTGATGTTAGGTGAAAAAATTTCCACTATATTTGACACCACATTGAGCTACAAAAATTGAATTTCTGTAGAGGAAAATTAGTTAGCAACAAATTACAATTTTCCAATTAGCTTTCGGAACCGGAAAATTTTCTAATATTTCAAGTTGAGAAGTAAAAATTTACAGTGTTTCTCTCTATCTCTGCCTCTCCGAGCTCCTTCGTTGCTAAGCGGTTAGCATACGCGCCTTTGGAATGGGAGACCTGGCTTCGATTCTCGGCGGGAGCTCATGTAGTTCGGATTCAACGTTAATCTGTTGGTCCTGTCTCATATAGCCTCGCTGCTGAAAGAGACGTTAAATTCAAAATCAACTCAATTCAACTCTTTCTCTCTCTCTCTCTCTCTCTCTCTCTCTCTGTGTGGGGGTGCGTTGGTGAACCCGCCAATCTTTGTAGGTCGATCGGCTACAGAGCAGCACTCTGAGCAATTTTTGCAAAGCGAGCATTTTTTAGTGGTTGCTCGAAAAGTTTTTTACTTTTAACGCGTGCAGGACCATTATAGGGGTCCCCCCGCGAGTTCTTTTGACTCCGCTCGTTTATACGGATACAGCCGGTTTGTGTGTGTAAAGTGTGTGCTCAGACTGAAAAATTTCGTTTCTCGATCGGTGTGTATTCCGGCGCAGTGCCATCTACGTGTGTATTCCAAGCAGGAACTAGAGCAATTCAAACTCCCAACGGCTGCGTTCACCATTGTTGCCAATCAAGTATTTGTTGAAACGTTAAAGAAAAATAGCAACTATAGCAAGGAATTTTTCACAGTAAGATCTCGGATATGAATATTACGTAAAAATAACCCTATGCCTAAAATGCTTTTTTTACTAGAGCTGAGGAGAGGGAGAGGGGAGGGAGACGTGTGTATATAAAAATATATCTATATATATAAAATTGAAAATCACTATGTTTATGACTTTAAATCTGCTGAACCGCTTGATCGATCTCGATCAAACTTGTAACATGGATGAGGTTCAAAGCCGGGCTGGTTTTAGGCTATTCACTTGGATGGTAAAAGTGAGGGGGGAGGGGGAATGGGTATAAAAATAAATAAAACTTAATAACTCCCGAACCACTCAACCGATCTTGATCAAATTTTCAACATAGATGAGGTTTAGGCCTGGGATTTTTTCTATAATTTTAAATTGACTGAGCAACGTATGGGAGGAGAAGGAGGGGAGGTATATAAAAATCAATTTATATAAAACTGAAAGTGACTATTTTTGTAACTTAATAAATCTTGAACTATCCGACCGATCTCATTCAGAGTTTCAACATACATGAGATTCGGATCTGGAAATATTTTTGTAATTTCACTTTAACGGTAGATTCTAGGGAAGGGGGTGGGGAGGGGGACATGAATAAAAATTAATAAAACTAATAACTTTTGAACCACACAACCAATCTCGATCAAATTTTCAACATGTATGAGGGTCGGGCCTTAGGGTGCTTTTTATCGTTTCACTATGACGAGCCAGTATAGAGGAGGGGGAGGGGGAGATATATGTAAAAAAAAATAAAAATGATTGTCTTTGTGACTTCATCACTCTTGAACCATCCAACCGATCTCAATCAAATTTTCAACATACATGAGTTTTCGGGCAGGGATTAAGGATACTCACTTTGACGACGCAACGTAGGGGAGGGGGAAGGAGGAGAAATTTAAAAATGATCAAAATTACCAATATTAGAGTTGAATCCATAGTTTTCGGGATCGATGAGAGAAACAGTGACACTTCTGATGCTGTAACAATCCAAGTTCAGCCGTGATAGTTGAGGAGTGGGAAGTTGCAACGTAGGGGAGGGGAATAAATATTAAAAATGATCGGAAATGGCTAATATTAGTGTCGAATCCATAGTTTTAGGATTTGCTGAGATTAACAGTGACAATTTTGACGCCGTGTGCCGCAGCACGGTTGAGGGGAGGAGGAGTTGTATATAATAATGATTGAAAATGACCAATATTAGTGTCTAATCCATAGTTTTCGGGATCATTATGATGAACAGAGACATTTCCGATCCGGTTTAAATCCAAAATCAGCTCCACAAGTTGAAGAAGGGGGAGAAAGAGATATATTAAAAATGGTCGAATATGTCCACTGTCAGTAGAATTTATAGTTTTCTGGGTCGCTTAGATGAGCAGTGATACTTTCGATCCCGTTTAAATTCAGATTCAAACCTTGAACTTGGTTGAGGGGGAGTAAAACGTTTAAAAATGGTCGAAAATGACAGATTTTAGAGCTCAATCCACATTTTTGGGGTCGCTCAGATGGACAGTGATACTTCCGATGACATAGGCCGCAACAAGGGGGAGGGGGATATAATGATTCGAAATTAGTGTTGAATCTATAGTTTCTGGGATCGCCGAGATGAACAATGACACTTCGTATGGTGTTAATTCCAAATTCAGCCGCGCGTCTTCTGAGAGGGGGAGAGGGAAATAAAAAATAACCCATATTAGTGTCGAATCCATAGTTTCCTGGGTCACTGAGATGACCGGTAACACATCCAATGCCGTGCCGCACAACATGAAAGAAGAGGAGGGGGATATATATATATATATATATATATATATATATATATATATATATATATATATATATATATATGTTCAAAATTATCCGACACTAGTGTCTGATCCGTAGTTTTTAGGGTCGCTGAGATGAAGAATGACACTTCCGATCCCGTTTGAAACCAAACTCAGCCCCGTAGCTTGGGAGATAATGAAATGATCGAAAATGATTAATATTAGCGTCGAATACGTGGTATTCGGGATCGCCGAGGTGATCAATAATCTTTCCGATGCCGTTTAATTCGATGCCATTAAAAACGAAAACAGCATATTTCACGGGTACAGAACACATGAGACACGGAATTGTGCATTTAAATTTTCATTTCACCCAGCGAAGCGGGTATATACTAGTAAAACCTCATAACTTTGGAATCACCAAACCGATCTCATTCAAATTTTCAACATGGATGAAGTTCGGACCTGGGATGACTTTTGTTTGACGGTCCAATGTAGGGAGGGGAAGAGGGTGTATCAGACCACCAGTCTTAGACATTTTTCTCAGCTTCTAGTGCACGTAGACGCTGGAAACAAAAAATGAATGACCAAATGGTACATGAAGAATCAAATGGTGATACTTCCATATCCAGTGGCGTAGCGGGAATACACCAAGGGGGACAACACCAAAATTTTTAATGGAAAATGGTATCAATTTCGATTTTTTAGAAGTAATATTGAAAAAGAATTAACTTTTACGGGAAACACTTTTCGTTAAATTCTACGGTTTCGGATCTACGTCTATTATTTGTTGTATTGCTACTATCAGACAACCTGGTAAACTCATTTTTCTGTTCATAGTGCACGGAGACACTTCAAACAGAAAATGAATGACTAAATCGTATCTGAAGAATAAAATGGTGATACTCCCATATCCAGTGGCGTAGCGGGAATGCATCAAAGGGATTAACTCCAAAATTTTTAATGGAAACTGGTATCAATTTCGACTTCTTTGAAAGTATTACTAATAAAGAAACAACTTTTACGGGAAACACTTTTCGTCATATTCTACGGTTTGGTATCTACTTATGTTATTTGTTGAATTGCCACTTCAGACCAATTGCCATCTCAGTCATTTTTCTCTGTTCGTAGTACACGCAGACACTTCAAACAACAGAAAACTGAATGACCAAATCGTACGTGAAGAATTAATGGTGATGCTTCTATATCAATTGGCGTAGCGGGGATACATCCACGGTGGTCAACTCCAAAATTTCAAATGGAAATTGGTATCAATTTCGATTTCTTTGGAAGTATTATTGAAATAGAAACAACTTTAACGGGAAACACTTATCGTTAAATTCTGCGGTTTGGGATCTACGTCTGTTATTTGAAGTTGAATTGCTACTATCAGTCCACCGGCACAGGCATTTTTCTCTGTTCGTAGTGCACGTAGACACTTCAAAAAAAAGGATTCAAACTGGACCAGTAGTGTGCGTTGTGTATGCTGACATCTCCATTACTCTTGAAGGTTGCTACATCCGTCCACAGAATGTCCCGGTGGAAACATGGGTTTCCTGGCACTCATCCACTGACAAAACTAGACGGATATGTAAATCTTGTTCTCGGAGTTCCTGATTCAGATGAACGTGGTCAAAATGGAGCACGTTGTTGAGCAGAATCCTCCAAACCGTCATGTTGCTTATCGCAGCATCCCTGGCGAATCGTGTTTTCGAGATTTGGGGAACCACATGGACTGCAGCAAGGATGCCGGGAGACCGTTTATCCTAAACACGGCGCCTGATCTGCTGACGTATTTTGTGTTAAGAAGGGACATGCCCAGTCCTCTGCACACCAAGTGCAAGACGAAACGCTTTCCTCGACTGCCCAGCACGATTGAGAAACCGTTGATCATATAGCCGCGCAGCCTCGCGATAATTCTCCCGACTTCACTCAATACTATTAACATATCAAAAGCTACGATATTCGAAAACATCGTTTGAGTTCCCTCAAGCACACGAAATAATAGGCAATAGGAGCCGAAATCAACAAACATTCAACACTTTATCTTTCAACTACAAACAACAAATATTCAACTGTTTTATATCAGAACTTTTTTTCCGTTTTCTTCTCTTCTTCTACTTTGTCAGATGGCACTTCATTAATGTATTTTTCGCTACTAATAACCATCATACAAAAATTTCTCCCTTTTCTCTCCTTTTTGCAGCTTCTTTCCCTCTTAACCCCCGTCTTCACCTGTATCTCATTCTTATGTGCAGGTGTAGCTTTGGCGCACGACACTTTGAACTATTTACATGTAAAATTCAATTCTTTGTATGGATAGGCATGTTTATAAGGAACAAATGGCGACAGAATGAAATACAAAGTAATACTCTGTATTATAGGTTTACAAGTGTAGTGTTCTAGTATAAAATGATCACAAGTGATTTACGCCGGATATAATAAGTGTATATAAAAGATGGCACTATTAGATGTTATTTTCCACTGGCAACATATTTTTGCACAATGTAAAAAAACCTGTATTTTATATGTTCAAGTGCAACGTTACTGGAAAAAAATTACAAGTGCTATTGAAATTCGTACCATTGACAAAACCCATTCCTTTTCATCTTGGCTTGCGCACATATCCCCGACTGCTGACAGACTTGCTCCTTTCGGACGCACTCCCGCGCTAGCGTACGGACCCACCAGCTTTATTCTTCCCTGACCCGAGTGGATAGCATTCGTGTTTTAATGGCCACCTAAGGCATTTTGGTTTGAGTTTTTGCACTATAATATTTAATTATTCATCCCTGTATTTTATCTATGCCAAGTGAGACATTTTCATGTCGCCAAGGAAAACCTTTTAGGGGATAATAAGAAGGAAATTAGTAAAAGAATTATAAGTTTTAACAATTGTTTCTAGTGGTGCGCCAAAAGTAAACTTGTACGCATTCCTTTTCTCTCTGACTCTCTTTTTCACCTGTGTCTCAACGGTTTGCTTTAATTCTTCAGACTTCCATCCATCATCTTTTTGTATAATTTCTTTATACTTATCCTCTACATCTTTTTTCTTGACTAATCCCTTTATATCTTCGCCTTCTCTTTTATTTTTACGCATTCTTATTATTTTACTATCTACATTTCTGTATTGTTTTCTTCTGTTTCTTTCTTTCGTAACTTTATTTTCTGTTCTCACCTGTTTACCATATTTGTTTTGGACTTCTATTATTTGTATTCTTTCCTTCTATTATTGTGGACCTTGTACGTATTCCCTGACTCATACTAAGGTATTCCATTTCTACTACCTGTTTGTCGGTGTGTCGGTGTGTCTACAGACCTGATTCCTCTGTTATCGATTTTCTGGTTCAAGATTCTCGTGTTTAACCTGTGAATTTCGTTTTACCAATTAAATTCGATTAATTACTAGTGAACATATTTTCTTCTCTGTATTGGCTACCTGAATGGAGCTTAACATAAAATCTCCACTGAACTAAAATTTCGTTCATCTTCTACATTCGTATTTGCTTCTGTCATCTAATTCTTCTGTAATTCAGTAAGGATGAAGATCTTGTCTTCCTTCTGAATATCTTCATCAGGCAACTCATTGATTCTTCTTATGTACCTATTTGTATACCTTTTGGACAATAGTGTGCAAAATGATTATATTAGTTGCAATCCCTACATTGTGCGCTCCTAGCTGAACATTGCTATCTAAAATGTTTTCCACATGCTAAACAACCATATTGATAACATCCATATTTTCCTGTGATTGTTTCAGAACGAAACCTATTGATTTTATATAGTTTGTCCTGGTAGATATTTGTATCTTTGGTTGGTCTTTTGCGAGATTCACTTGTAGCGAGAAAAATGCTTTTGTACACTGATTTAACAATGCACATCGCATAGATATAGCAAATCATGTAGCAATACTGCAAAGGGAAGTAACCATGTTTTGTGAATTTTATTCAAGAGTGGAAGAAGTGAATCTAGCTGCTCTCACTGTATTATTGATCTTCATTTGGGCCTAATTATCTGTTCTATACTAGCAACCTGTGCTGAATGGATACAAAATCATTGAAAACATGGTCGTCCCTGCATCAGGATTCATAAAACTCGTAGTGCCGTAACAAGGCGGAAGGGTGGTGTAAGGGAGCACTGCCTCCGCCAATTTCAGGAGGGGACTTGACTGGTGTCCAACTTTTTGTTTTGCACAAATTAGTACCTAACTCAAGAGTGCTAAGCATTTTCCGAAAGCAAACCTGGAAATATAAACATGTGAATATTACTTCACATCTTTAGGGGAAAGGAGGTAGCAACGGACATTTTAAAACATTGAACTGCCTCTTGGTAAAAAGATGTAAAATTACCTCGAAATAAACCTGAAATATGGAATGTGAACTTTATTAACAAACTGAACATATTGACATAAATGCTAAAATAATGAAATAAACAAATGGCAATACAGATCGCTAAATTTCACATATTTGGAATATTTGCGAGCACTAACGAATAGTAAGATGTTTGAAAAACATGATATTTACACCTAGAAGGAACAACAAGAAATCCTACCCACGAAGCTAACAGTGGTAACATGTGTAATGGATATCCGTTGATTCAATTGAGGTGGTTTCATGAAACCAGCCATCGCAGGATTCACACTACACCCAGCCTTCATTGAACGTTTCACCACAAATTATACATTTAATGGGGCTTTGCTGTTAATATTTTCTGGTTGTCCGTGTGGTGGTTCATTAGCTTCTTGTTACTTTGCTATTTCGTTTGCTGAAGTCACTTTTTCTTTCAATTTGCCTCTTATATGGTATCGAACTCTACCCAGGTCTGGTGCGTAACGCTAAACGCCACTTGCGATTTTCTGTCAATGATGATAGCTGTTCACTAATGGAGAGCTCTTTACTAGTTAATGGACGAAAAGATTCTGATTTCTCGGTCATATGTGGAGAACATGGATTCGCTGCAGACGACAAACAAGAAGTATCCCCCTTTTCCTTCACCCCTAATGAAGTTGAACATTGTGGGTCTTCACAGGTAGGTCTAGTGTATCATCTTGCAACACGAATCAAGTTTGCGGACAGATAGTCGGATTTGTAAATATCTGATGGTTCAGTGAATATATTCCGGTGCACGCAAATCTATTGAGAGCAGTATCCATGCTACACCCGTTTCAATATGCCTCTGGAACAAGTTTAAAGCCGTAAATTAGTTTGAAATAAATAATTGCTAGCTTATTTTCAGATCGGTGTTATGGTTGCAACGACAGTAGCAACTAGAGATGCAAAAAAGCCGGCATTTTTGAATCTATGGTTTTTTCACATAAACAGCCGGCTTTTTGGGGAAAAAACGAGAATTTTGGAAATTTTGGCTTTTTTCATTTTTATGATTTTTCTATCTAAATAGCTTTCTTATAGTATATTCTATAGTTAGATAAGAATTCCATGACCTAAATGCCATATTTCGCTCTGAAATTCACCATCAAGATGGATGGAGCACATGTTTTACGAATTAAAGCTAACATGAAGAATGTAGTATTTGAGGGCAATTTTATAGGCTATTTAACTTTATTTTAACTTTTGAGTTATCAACATTTTTTTCTTCTCTAAATCATTTTAGTTTGTCATCCGTGTTTCATTTCTAAGAGCTTAGTACTCTAGCTTCTAGCGCAAAAGTTAAACTTATGTTTTTCCATATATCCATCAAAGCGTACGTTTTTCAATATATCCGTCAAACCGTACTTCCACATTTCTGTTATACTGTAGCTGTGCAACGATTTAGCAATAATTTTCCGAATACAATCTTGAATACTAATTTATACAAATAATCAGTAGCGGATTGAGAAAAGTACTTTGGGATTGATTTCTCTGATAGTTTCGTTTTCCAAAATGTTCTAATTTTATTTGGGAGGAGCTTGAAGTTTATGAGTACAGGCATAATATTTCGTTTCGTTGGTATATTTAGCGATAATCTTCCGAATACAACCTTGAAGATCATTTTATACTGAGAATCAGTGGCGGATTTGGAAGAGTATTTTGGGAGGGGATTTTCTTACTAATGTTTAGTGTTTCTAAACATTCGTAATTTTTATTTGACGGGAGCTTAAAGTTTATAAGTAAAGGCATAACTAATAGATATTTCCTTTGTTTTAGACATTCCGTAATTTTGGGGAACAGGCTTCAGTCCGAAAGAACACCCCTCTAACCTTCGCAAAACAGTCACTGCTGGTAATTAGTAATAATAACGCAAGGAAGTCGGCCAACTCACAGTACACGCACTATTTCTACTTCACAGATAGAATGAAGAAAAGCTTTGTCAGAATGCTCGAAAGCTGGGTTGAATCCCGAACTTCCCGATAGAAGCGCAAAAGCTCCACTCGGTCATGTTTGTTGTGCAATTGTATTTATCTTAACTTAAATATATTCCATAGTCCTTTTTTTTTTGGTGGTGGTGGGGTGGGGAGAGTTCCGTCATGATATGAAGGGTGTGAGCCAAGAACATGGTAACCAACCAATTTTCAATTGCTGAGTTATGCAGCAGATAGACAGCAACGCATACCGCTTCGTTCAGTCTTTCATGTATAGTATTATGTGAAAAATCAGCTTTCCGACTTTAAAAATGCATTTTGTGCAGCAGAAAATCTCTTATTTCTTAAAATAGTAAAATTGTGGGTTACCATGTTCTTGCCTCACACCCTTCATATGTTGAATCACTCTTGTTAAAAATTCAAAAAAAACTTGAGGACTGAGTAAACCGTAATGGTGGTTATAGAAAACTATAGCATTTCAAGAATATACAGAACCAAAAGCTCTAGCTGTGCAGCCTTTAAGTGTATCATATAAATCTAAGTATTTCTCTTATGTTTTATTTTAATTTTATTTTGTTCCAAAAAGAGGGTATGGAATATTTTGAAGTAAAATACTACATAGAATTTTGCTACTTGTTTGTGTATTTTTTAAAAAGAAGTATTTACTTTTAGGGTTGGCTGGTTTACATCGGGTGTTTTTTTCTTTTTCTTAAATAAACAACTGGTTTAAACCAAAAAATAAAAAGAATGAAAAATGCGAATCGTGTGAACTTCATGGTGATGTTTCCACACATCAAACAATCTGCATTAGTTTTATTTCCTTTTCACCTTTTAATCAAGGTGTCCCATGTTCAATTCTCGGTTGAACCACAACCCTTCTTTCATGCGTAAACAAAGTAGCGGTTCGGATGAAACTTTAAGCGAGTTTTCTCCTTGATAACCTCGGTATTACGTAAGGATGTTAAGCCTGAACATACGAAACGAAACAAAATTGTATATTTCTGCATGCCAGAATGCCTGTTATTTTACAAAGAAGCCAAGGTTGCTGAAATATATTGATATAAATTGGCATAATTTATCGATTGCCTACGTAGCTTCCAACATTAGCTTGGATTGAACTTTCAATGATATGTACGTACTAAATTTGTCATTTAATACCTCAGTTTTAGCGTATTGATTATGATACGTTGACCTTTAAATTTTACATGCAAAGCAATAACAGGATTTTTCCATTATTGTTTTTCATTTAGAGTAATGACGGGATTTTCCCGATGGCTAGGGCGGGAGTTTCCCAATTTAAGAAATGTAGTGACCGGACTTCTTTAAGCTTATGGGACCTCTTCCAGCATAATCCTGTTGTTGCATAATAACACCAAGGCGAAACAAACTTATTTCCGTCAATATGTAATATAAATACATAAAGCAAAATATCTAAACCCAAAAAACCTGATTTAAGCCAAAAAAGCCCAGTTTAAACTTCCCCCCCAAAACGGGTTTTTGGCATTTTCAAAAACAACCATGGTTCTTCCCAACCCTGCTTACTTTTATATATAGGAGGTTTAAAAAATTCTTATTATATACATTGGTTAATCCTTTGGAATTCATAATGTAAATATGTTGAGAAGTAAAATTGTTTGAAATATCTTTTCGAAATTCATGGTTTATTTTCGAGGTTTTATATTATTATCGGCATCAGCCACTAATGAAATGACTTTTTGTGTTATAGAGAAGCGAAACAAAATCTGCTTTATGAATTTAAAGCAGAATTTTGAAAAAAGCCCAAAATTTCCCAAGCAAAAAAGCGAAGCAGAAAAAAACGAGTTTTTTCAAACAAAAAAGGCGTTTTTTTCCGAGACCTTGCATCTCTATATTATAATAATAATTATTATTAAGGAATAGGATTTTGCAATTAGGTTTTGTTCCATGAAGTTGGGAAGTCAACTACGAAATCTCATAGGTAGTTATATAATGCTTATATGAATCATTTAGTAGCATTTGAGTTTCGCAATAGTTCGTAAGGGCAGTGAGTCTTTGAAGCAAGCCGGTAGGACAGAAAACAGAGAGAACAATGGTGCATATGTAGAAGCCAGGGATCAAGTTTTGTTGGTCACTAATTTTGGATTCCAATGGTCTCGACGTTCTCTCATTAAATTAATAGTTGAATCCCTTGGGAGCAAATATATGGATTTCATGGAGAGACCGAAGTAAAAAAAAAAAAAATGTAAGAGTACTGTAAATATGTGATGACAGACGGATAAAAAAAAGTAGTCAGAAAAATGAATGCACAGATTATTGCTAACCATTCGCATTAAAATTGAAAACATTGCGTATTAGAATAAGCTATGGTTTGTTTCATAGTTACTACGGATAAAATAGTAATATAGATAAATTGATTCGATTAGACAAATAAATTATAATATTCCAGAGCAACAGAAGTTTTAAATGATGCAAGATTACGACGTTCAATAGTATATTAGTCATATTATATGAACTAATAGTATATTAGTTCAATAGTATAATAGTATATTTGTGTGTTGTTGCTAAGTGTTAATGCAAGTAACATGATAATGTCTTAACGTTTTAAAATCCCTCACTTGTCAATTTTAAACTTACTGCCTGTTTCGTTTTATTGTTTTATATTATATCTTGTTTTGCAGTATTCTTGCCGTTTAGTACTTCATTTTCGACGTTATAACAAAAATATTAAATTCGATGGTACGAATAGTTGAGTTAAGTTGATTTTGTGTTTAACGTCCCTTTCAGCAGTGAGGCTATATGAGACGGGACCTACTGATTAAAATGGAATCCGAATCACTTGAGCTCCCGCCGGGAACCCGGATCTCCAACCTGGTATGAATAATGTATCTTGTTTCGGTGTTTCTTGTAGGCATATAATATTGTTCTCCCGCTGGCTTTGTAGCTGGCACGTGTCTCTTCGGTCACATTGTCTCATGGAAGCAATTATAAAATCTGAACTATTATAGTGGTTCGGATTCCACCTTGAACTATAGGTCTCCCTCTCGTACAGCCTCGGTGCAGAAAGAAACAATAACCTTCATTAAACACACAAACAGATATAACCGTACCTCGCCATTCCATTTCAAAATGAAATGAAATCTTACAGTTTAACGTCCCACGATTATGCCCGTTAGGTTACGGGAGGCGATGACTAAGACAAGTGAATAGTGATGGAATAATTAGTGGAATGAGAATGTGGAAGGAAATGGGAGTACTCCGAGAAAACCCATGGAAACGATGTTGTCCACCACAAACTAACTTCCTCGGGGGATTGAATCAATGCGCTATTCCATTCGAAATGAAATGAAATGAAATTTCTAGTTTTACATCCCTTGGTTATACTCTATAGCTTATAATAGACGTGTGATTAATGAGAGTGAATGATTATGAAATAATTGGTGCAAAGGAAATGTGGAAGGAAATTGGAGGACCCAAGAAAGTCAACAGCATTAATCCATGTGTTTCATTTGTTACAAACTTAACTAGTGTTTAAAGCAATTGCTCTAATTGCATTGCTCAAATTTACTCACTGAACTCGCATTTTACACATTTTACACACAATATCTTTGTTTGTTTGTTAGTGTCTTCGTTTGTTACATTTACTCGTTTTGCAAATGCCCAGTTGGCTTGGGTGCTCACTTGTACGTACCCAGTCAAGGACGAGATACTGCATTCTGGTGCCCCTGGAAATGTAGCTTTATTGATGACGCAACTTTTGGGAGCGTATCAGGAAAATAGCTCCATTAATAAAGCAGATATGAATGCATACTCGGTTTTCCTATGGCCCAGCTCGCATACGCCTTTTGTAGGGTAGACAAACAGGGGTGTGTGTGTGTGTGTGTGTATGTGTGTGTATGTGTGTGTGTTTGAGGTGTAAAGTGCAGAGAATATACATCGAGTTCATAGAGTACAAATATACCATTCTATTATTTAAAATTTAAATTTATTAAAAGTGATTAATATTTTCCGATTCATAGAAACAAACTCCACTTTTCCTACATCGTTGTTTAGCCGTAAAATTTATTGGTAATAAATATTGTCTTAAAAAGTTTCATGAAATGAATATCTAACGATTCTTCATTTTTTCAAAAATGTTCAAATAACTTCAATGTGTTCTTCACTCAGAATTCATCTTTGATCTCACAAAATTATATTTCGTCAGTTTAATACGGGTAAGACGAAGTCTTCTCATAGCTTTACTACTTTTCTGGATTTACATACTGCAACATTTATAAATAAGTATAAATATTTGTATGTACTTGTTCTATCAAATCGTCGTTATTTCTAATGCATTTTTATACATAATAATGGTAGTTTTACAATACAAATATCTGTTCTAAGATGTTGATTATACAAAATTCCAACATTGAAATTATAATTTACAAGTGTTAAACACAATAAAATCAAAGCATTTCTTCTTATTTTCTGTTACAAAAATAATCTTCATAAGGAACTTTTATGCAGTTATTTCATTACATAGGCAGGTCTATATGTGAAGAAATAGTGGAATTTTCTGTTTTTTGAAATAATTGATAAATTCACAAAGGTCTCTTTTCGATTTCTTGTTACATTTTAAATATTGGAATGGGATATTTGTTCTCTATATTTGTTCTCTACGATGTTCCCTGCACTTTACACACGCACACACACACACACACACACAGAGAGAGAGAGAGAGAGAGAGAGAGAGAGAAACACTGTGTAATTATAATTTGTTGCTGTCTAATTTTCTTCTACAGGAATTAAATTTTATAGCTCAATGTGCAGTAAAATAAAGTGAAAAATTTTCCACCTAACATTACTATACATAATATCCAAAATTGTTCGGCTTATGAAAAGTTTTTTCCACTTGTTTCTACATCGCAATGAAAATTTTCCGATCCATGAAAATGCCTTTCACTTGTTTCTACAGAGCAATAAAACTTTCCGATTCACAAAAAGTTGTTTTACTTTTTGCTTCAAGATGATGAAACTTTTCCGTCTCATAAAAAGTTCAATTTTTCCATAGGAGACAAAATATTTCGATTCATGAAAAATTGTTTCTCTTGTTTCTACGTAGTACTGAAAATTGTCTGAGCCATGAAAATTTTCAGATTCTTTAAACAATCTTTCACTTTTAACATTTCTATACATGAATTCACTCAATTTTATGATTACTGTGGAATTGTTACTTGATCACTGATATTTGTTTAGAACGGAAAATTTTCCTGAAAATATAGAAGATAATTTTCCACCTCACATCACGGCTAAACAACGATGTAGGAATAAGTATGTTCATAAGTATGCTTTTATGAATCGGAAAATTTTCCGGAAGCGTCCAGAAGAAACTAATTTTAAAAGCATAATTTTAGAAATAAAGCATAAAGCATAACTTAAAATATATAGCACAATTCTTGGAAAATTCTTTATAACTGCAAGTTTAACATACTATATTAATATTTTTTTAAACCAATATTTACAAAGCAAAATCATTGAGAATATAACAGTGGAACAATGAAAAGCTAATTTTTATTTGTGTAAACTCCTTGGTGCAATACTTTGATGTGGAGAAAAAGAAGGAAATGAAGAAAACTTTCTGCCAACAATGAATAGTACACAAGAGCTCCACACTATATGTTATTTGGTGATATATGCTACTTTCCCTTTCTGTATATATGCACTTCTAAGGTGCACACAAGTGCAACAAAAACTGACTCGAGTAAAGCATATCTCTTTACAATGCATTAAGTAGAAATTTAACTAAATATGATAGAAACTAGTCGCATAAAATATTAATAAATAGATCAAGATATTTAAAATATTTAATGTGTAGTAAATATTTTACATCATACACAATTAATATAAAACAATGACTGAAATTAACAATAAAGCATAATTTGGAAAAAATAAAGCATAATTACACAAAAAATAAAGCATAATGTGGGTATATTATTATTATATAAATACTGTAAATTCGCTCTCATATATCAATTAATACTTTTTCGATATAAAGTACTCTTAATGTGATTTCTTAACAATGGCGTTCTCCACTTGATGAAGACATGACGAAGGCAGTTCGAAAACAATAATAGCAATAATAATAAAACATTAATAGCAATAATAATAAATCAATTTTAATGTACGTGGTGTAACTTGACAATTATGAGGGAAGCAGAAAAAGAAAAGCTGGAAGTCACTAACTACATACACATTTATAATATCCTTGCAAAATAAGGTATAAACAATATGCTTACGTACGCTTAATGTAGCCTACAACTAATATGGCTGCAAACTTATGGCATTGTAACGATTATTCGAAAGAAAAGTATACACCAATTTGTGCTAGTTGGTCACTACATGCTAGTATGAGTGTTTGTAGATTTCCTGAAGAAAATTTCCCTCCACTGACACAAAATTTTTCTTTTTCTTATATTTTTTTTCCTAATTTGTTGATTTCCAATACATATGACAGAAGTTATGTGATACGATTAATTTACTTATATTAAAGGAATTGCGAATCACATTTTGTCGCATGATACCCAGAGGAACGTAACTCCAAAAATGCGGTTTTCGTTTTCTTCATGTTTGGACATAATTTTGAAAGCCCCACTTGGTGTAAATGGAACGTAACGCCATCTATTCTCCTTGTCGATCATCTGTTGTAATGTAGCTCAATTACCACCTTATTAAAACCACATCTCTCTAAGAAAATAATGTTTTTGTTCTCTAGCCTGTAAACTTACGAAAATGGAGTTACGTTGCTCTGGTTCTCATGCGACGATTTGTTTCATTGATTGGTTTTGCTGCTATATTTTAAAAACAGAAACCAAATAAATACATTCGGTCACACCAGTGGCGAATCTAACCCGGGTCGAGGATCTACCCTCACAGTTTTTTAAGTGACAAATATATTTGAAGCTATTATTTATATACTTTTGAAAGTTTATAGTAAACTCATGATATATCTATCATAGTCTTTGTTTTGGTTGCCCCTTAATTTTTACCTTTTACATCCTCCACTGATACCCAAACACACATACATTCATAAGCTATTACTATTCTGTTGGTTTATTTCTCAAGAACAAATAAAAAATAAAGTATGTATATTGGTCAATCAGACAACAAAGAAATTTCCCTGAATTTTCAACTTTTACCAAAAAAATCCCTTTCTCTTCGGTAAATTTAGCCAAGAAATTTCCCTAGATTAGGGAAATGTCCCTCAACCTACGAACACTGGCTAGCATTTCATTTATTTCGGTGTAGGGCAGGGTGAAGCTGGAGAATTCATACGATAGCGTGGGAATTGGCTGGGTTTCACATGATAGTGTTGGGTTGACACCATAGGGATTAAACGAGTCAGCGACAGTGGGTATGCACATAAACGAAGAGACAAGTGCGAAAGCCATGCACTAATTTGTTACCACAAGCTAATTTTCCATGACAACTGTATACCAATGAGACGTAATTTTTAACACTGGTTCTATGTTCAGAAATGATATCCATGTTGTCCACCTACATAAATGGAGTTCCTTACAGATACTCGTCCTTTGTGAACTAACATATTTTACTTTTTTTTAACAAAAATAACACTGGATTCTTAATCTGCACCCTGTTTATTTGTTCATTAGCATTCACGTCCTTCAAATATTAATATAAAATTAAATAGAACCAGATTTCCTGAAAACTCTTAAACGAAATATTGAAGTTTATTTTGCGTCAGAAATATCTTCTGTATTTATAATAATAACAAAAGAATCATAAATCAGTTCCATCTTCTATCAATTACAACTGGTATCTTTATTTTCGAGTGGAACAGGTGTATCTAGTGAAAGTGACAAGTGACATCCGAAAACTTTAGTCTGTTTGGTGAAAGTGCCTTTGCGCGTTGTATTCCCAGAGGCCACACAAAAAAACATGCATCACATATTATCCGGTGCAGTGAAAGTTAATTCAATAAGAAGACAAAACAACCGATAATTCTCACCGTGACAGGTCTACCACTGGAAAATCTCTCTTCCTGCTTCCTTCATTCCATTGTTCGCCGTGATATCCAGATGCATAATTCCATTTGAATCGCCATTCATTACGTGATTGTTGCATCTTTGTTATTATATGATTCAATTCAGGAAATGTGCATATATCAAAAACTTATTAATACAAGATACAGACGCTAATTTTTTTTCTATATTGTACATAAATATAAACAATTCGTTTCAGCAAAATGAAAAACTATCAATTAATATCGGCAAGAACAATAAAAACTACGAATTTGTGCTATTATTCAGTTCAATATCTTTTGCCGTCGCAAATTCTATCGAGAACTTTAAAAATTAAAATATATATAACCATAATAATGCCTGTTGTGTTGTATGGTTGCGAAATATGGTCTCTTACTCTAAGGCAGCGTTTCCCAACCTTTTTCAACTTGCGGCACACTACAGGTGTAATTTGAATTCTCGCGGCACACCAGTATTATATATATAATACGGTTATTATTTGTAAATATAAAATACCGTGGTATTTTTCTGTGATTACTGATCTCCTTCTTACAGAGAAGAAAGGTCGATCACTGGTTTCCCCCCGTTGTAAATCATTATGCTTATTTTTCAATTTAATTTTAAAATAGAAAACAATTGCAATGAAATATAGCACTCGGGTTTTTAAAAATCCACTTTCTCTTTCAAAAACTGTATCTAACCTTTCACTATAAAGGAAGATCACTAAATAAAGAACAAATAAACAAATCTCCTGTACCTTTAAAACACAAATGTAGGTAATTTGTATGCATGTTTGCTTTGTTGAATTTACTGAATGATATGTTAAAATTTCAAGTTACGAAATAGTCTGCAACAATAAAAAAGTAATAATGGTCATGACAATGATAAATACGTTTTTCAACATTAAAAATGTACAGAAAAGTAACACAGTATGAAACTTAAAATTGTAGATTTATAGTAGAGGTTCATAGTAATGTGAAATACAAATATACATTTTCCTCTATGTCTTGCAATTTGGTTCCTATAGAATGAATAATTTGTTTCGATTTCCTCGCGGCACACCAGCGGCCCGTTCGCGGCACACCAGTGTGCCGCGGCACACCGGTTGGGAAACGCTGCTCTAAGGGAAGGACGTAGACTGAAAATATTTGAGAATAAGGTACTGAGACGAATATTCAGATCCAATTGGATCAGGAAAGGGAAATGGCGGAAACTTCATAACAAAGAACTTCAAACTTTATAACGTTTACCAAACATTATTAGGTAATCAAGCCTAGGAGATTCAGGTGGACAAGTCATGTAGCCAGAATGGAAGAAAGTAGGAACGCTTTCAAACAGGGGCGTCATTTAGGTGGGCAGGAGGGGGATATTGTCCCCCCACAAAGATTATGAAGAATACATATATTTTAATCGATTGTCTACTAATATACTAGTACAAAACGTGAAAGTCTTATGTCGGTAGTGCTGTTCCCTTCCTCAAGCGAAGTTTGAAATGACGCCCCTGCTTTCAAAGTTTTAAGTAGAAATCCAATCGGAAAACGACCAGTAGGAAATCCTATTCGCAGATGGGAGCACAATATTAAGATGGTTCTGGCAGAAATAGGAATTCAAAGTAGAAATTGGATCCAGTTGGTTAAGAAGAGAAGTCAATGGAGAGCTTTTGTGATCGCGGCATTGAACCTCCGGGTTCCATAGAGTTAATTAGTTCAAAAAATACTTTCTAACGCCATAAAATTCGATTTTTTCAACAACTACGCATCAGAATCTACCGTCAGGCATGTCATATTGTTAAGATAGATATGATTTGTGCTCTAATTTATGAACAATATTATAATTAAACAAGAACTAAAGTTTTAAGAGCTAATTATTATTTCAGCTATAACCTCATTAACCATAGTCACTACTATTGTCTTGGAAGTGGGATAATGAAAAGCTTAACGAGGGAATATTTCATTATTTCCATCATACAATGTTCGTACTTTGAAGGAAATTTCCCTAATCTAATGGAAATTTCGTAGATAAATTTAGCAAGAAGCAGAAAAGGTTTTTTTTTTCCCTCAATAACACGTGCTAATCCAGAGAATTTTCGATGGATTGACCAATATAAGTACTTAAATTTTTCTTTGTTCTTCAAAAATAAAGCAATAGAATAGCAATAGTTTGTATTTTGTGTGTGTGTGTGGAAAGTAGCATACTTTGCACCAGGGCCGGATTAAGGGAAAGGCTTAGGGGGGCTATAACCCAGGGTCTCCATGTGGACAGGTGCCTCCGATCTGATTAAAATCTCAACTGGCTATCTAAAAAGAATCATTAAGATACAATCATCATCATAAAATAAAATTTGACCAAAAATTTGAAACATATTCCCTTAACTTTCCTACTGTAATTTCACATAAATGTTCAAGTATTAGGTAAAATCCGCAGGGGTCACATATTTTTTCTAGCCCCGGGCCTCCAGATTTGATAATCGAGCCCTGATTTGCACGCATTGTTGTCTGGTGTATTTGTGTCTATTTTTTGTGGAAAAAAAAGTAAAGGGAAAAGTTTAAGAAAATTAAAAGTAACAAACAATGAATAAAACATGTGGTTGGCACTTCATTTAACCACTTGCCTTACATATTTTAGTCACATAGATTTTACCTATTTTACACATTTTTTATTTGCTTTTTGGAATGTACATTTGATGCCATTAACAACGGTTGAAACAAAATATATAATTGACGGTGCTATGACGTCATAAATCCTTTAACAAAAACCTTAACATTATTATCCTGAGTTAACTCTGCAGCAAGTATACTCGGGTTCGCAGAAAAATGCAAACTTTTGTTACAGACCCTACGAGTAAACTCGGGTTAATCATATATTAAACATAACAGGATTCCGAGTATACTCGGGTTAATAAGACAAGTGGTTAATACAGATAAATTAATCTTATGATATAACTTTTGTCATAAACATTTGACACTCAACAAACTAGGGAAAATTTTATAAGAGCGCTTAAGTAATAGTAAAAAGTGACTGACTAACGGAACATACGACTAATTTTTCTTATTTTAATCCTGTACAGTTGACGCTAGTACTTGTATAAAAGAAATTCCGATTTACTTAGAGACTGCTAGGCCAAACTGGTTAAGCCAGAAACTAGAAATTTGAATGTGAACAGAACAAAACATAGGAGTTGTGACGTGAGGTACTGCGAAGGAAGAATTTTTGAAATTCGATGCGGAAGGAGAAGGGTAATAGGGGAGGTTGCAGTCACTATAATAAGATGTTCCTCGGAGTTCCTTAAGTTCAGAGATATGAAATTTGGTAGACTATTTGAGTCTCTCCACTTAAAATAATTAAATACATGTTTAAGCTTTTCTTTCTCGTAATCGACCTAGAATGGAAGAAAAAAGTGTGGGAGTGACACTAAGTTACCCATAATGGCGTCCGAATTTCGTGCAAGACTTCAAGTTTAGACGAATTCCATGTAAAAGGTGCTGAAGTTGGAACACAAAAATATTACCCGTGTAACGTTTGGAGACATTTGCTACTACTGAATAGAAAAATACTCAGCCTAAATATAAATAAAGTACATTTAGGACATCTGAGAGAATTTCTGACAACGTTATTAAACAACAGAATCTTGAGCAATGATCTCAGAAAGAAAATTACTCTAATATTGTTTCTTTGTCTGGATGGGAAAAGATTCTTCCTACTCCACCGCCCATGGCTGATGGTCAATTACACTAAAACACGTGCTGTTAATTGATCTTCTTTCTGCTTCGCCGCACACACAATATCTTCTTTTCTCTCTCTATTCCTCATTTTTCGTTCGCAAACAACGACCGACCCAGGTCATACATAACAAAATCCTTTCCTCAATCTAATATAATATATACCCATGTGTGGATTTAGTGCGGACATATTCTCACGTGTCCAATCTAGATGGAATAAGATACAGCAAAAATCTTGTTCAGAAACGAACTGAAGCGTGTAATTTCTTGTTTATCTGTCAAGGATACATGTTCAAATAGCTTACAGTTGATAAATGTATACAGTTGAAGTACACAACAATGAAAATAGGAAGTGAATGTAGCTCTCGGAAATGTGGAGTCGAAATTTAACAGAAACAAATACATAAGAAAGAAACGAAATATTTCAGTTTTACATCAAACCACGATTATGTCCTTTAGACTAAAGGAAACGGATGATTACAGTAAGTTAATCATGCGGAATATGAGAAAACAGTGGTGTACACAAAGGAGGATTTCGTTGTTTAACCTCCCCTTAAGCACAATATTATGTAAAAATAAACATTTATATTAAGATATGTATACAAACGCCTGAAAATATGTGAACTTGAGACGCAGAACCTCCCTTTTAACTGTAAGAAAGGGAAGGCTACTGTAAAAACGTACACAAAAACAAGCAGAACTCTCCAAAGTCAATGACTCAAATTGATCTTTCTTGGCATGGGCGAAAGTCCCAAAAACTGGTCAAAAGTTAAAAAAAAATGGATGTCAGAATTTTTAGGTCTTGCAACGTATAGTAGAATTTTGAAGTATCAAAGTGTGTTAAAACATCCGTCCCTTTGTTATACCTGAGAATCAGACAGTCATTTGAAAACTGCCATTGAACCGGTTCGAATATAGTTAATGTGAACGTTAAAAAAATTTTTGACTTAACCCACAAACGCTCCTTGTGCCACCAGTGACCCACTTTATTTTTCACTACGTTACATGGGCTATATCATTCATTTGCCAAACCCCCGTTGTTCCACTTAAGGCACACTACCCGTTCTCTTGTTGTACGAATTTCGTTCAGTTTTCTTCTCAGGTTTCCGATGTAACACGGTATTGTTCAGGCAGTTGCTAACGAATAAAACTGGTCTTGGGCGTTTGTGGGTTAAGGTATCATAACTTTGTTAATTTACATATTTTTTAATTTTCAAAATGGATAAAATAGATTAAGGTATGTAGAATTGACATTTAAATAATTTAAGATTAGAAAAATAATTGATTTTTATCACAAATTATCATTAAACTTAAAGAAAACTAGATAAATGCAGAAAAACAGTTATGAATTCAGCATAATTCTATCGACGGGCGACGTGATTTTACGACACGCACAATACTATACTACAAGCTAGTGGAATTTACAAAAGCAGCTCCCCATAGGCGTTCTTGCAAAATTTATACACGTGTTTCCTAATAAATGTCAAAAATATCAATTTTTATTAATTATTAGTAATTTGAAACTACAATTATAAATAGGGCCTATATATGTTATTTTGTTATATTGCAGTTTACTTCATAACCATTTTGAATGTTGACTGTAATCGTTATCAGTGACCTCCAAAATATGTTAAACTAGTTTTCAGTTAGTTTTGTCCGCCATATTGGATCCGCCGGTTTGAATTTTTGATTTTGATCTCATAATCGTTATCAGCGACTTCGAATACCTATATATTCATAATATCATGCAAATTGAACAACGTTTTCATATTTTGACTAGCTTTCTGAGATTTTAACCCACTGTGATAACACATCTGCATAAACACAAAATATCGTAACCACATCAGTACCGTATCCGCAATACTTTGTTCGCATCTGCAGATAATGATAACAGATATATCCAGCATATTTGCTCTTTTATAACTATGATTTCAAAAATAATTTGTAATGTATTAATTACAAATACAAAGAATAATCACTTTTTTGTTTATTTACAAGCATTAACATCTTAATCGGCGATCAGCCAAAATTCAGATACCCGTGGATGTTCGCGCAGATCTTTAAGCACAACATTCAGATACGTTGTTCTCGTAACAGGATACACGCCAAAAATTAATGCATCAAAATATTACAGGTCATGATCATGCTCATAAAGAAAGTGAAGTCAGTGTATGAAAGATATTTTTGTTGTTTCCAGTCAAAGTACTTAAGAATGAGAAAGTATTGCGAAAGTACAGTGTTTACGTTTTGTGCTTGAAGGTACTTTTAAGAACAAGTGGAATTTTCAGTGTATGTTCCATCTATTACTTTATGGGAATCGTTAACAAACAAATAAAAAATACTCATAAATATGTCTGTATTTGTGTAGTCATTAAACGGCAGGTCATATATCATAAATATGTTTTTATTGTGAACACACTGCGTGGTAATATAAAATGAAATTGCAAACGTTTGATTTTTTTTTTGCATTGATTTTTTTAATGGAACCAGTATACAAGACTATCAATTTATTTAACATGGGTAGAATAATGTTATTTTCAGCAGATATTTTACCCATACTATCACAAATAAAACTTCGCCTCATGCTCATAGTCATTGTAATTTTAAATGTAACGAAACTGCAGATCACAACGCTATAAGTATAAGCAATAATACTGGTTTCTTTTCCATGTGGTGGAATAATAGTTTCAGGCTGTGAATGAATACGAAATGCTTCTTATTACTTTTTCTTTATTATTTTTACAATATTAGCCTCAGAAAAAGTATATATTTAGTTAGTGTCAGTGGGTCAACAGCAGTAAACCTTTTAGTGAGAGATTGAAAGTACAAGATAAAAAATAATTAAAAATGTTTGTTTTTCTTTGTGTGCTATATGAAATTGGACTAGTGATCCTTTCTTCTTTGGCCACTAATATTTCTTGACAACTAACAAGCAAAGGCGTGTATTTAAGGACTGCAATGAGCCATACAGACATTTATAACAATGGATTAATACATATCGACAATAGAATCAACTGCACCTAGCCCGCTCAAGTTGGTATATTTACTCAAGCACGAAAAATTACACTATTTTCAGCCATGAGAACAAACCGAAATATCTTAACATGAAACAAACAAATCTTTCTTTATACACATACCCACCTTCGTTAATGCGCATGTTTTCTATGGACGCACCCTCCCGCTGGTTTTCCTGCTTCGTACTGCTCTGGCGACAGATGCAATGCTAACTTGTAGTGATTACCTAGCACAAATAGGTTGATGCATTTTTCGCAATTATAGACACAATTACGCCGAACATGCTTTATGGAGACTTGACAGTGGGCAGTCACATTCACTAAACCTAAAGTGTGGAAGTTTTAAAAAATCAAATAGGTTCACAAGCCTTAAACAACTGAAATCCTGAAGCCTTCTAGTTGCTTTAGTCCCAAATGCACAACTCCTAAATGGCAGAAGTCATAATAACTATCTTGTACCACTACCGTCGCATTCATGTGTAAGAATGTTGTAGAAGAAATGCGCGTGGGTGGCGAATACCGCCTTGTTTTATCGAAGATTTAAATTTATAGCAAGGCAGAAATGAACGACTGTGTATTTGGTTATTACAATTAGTAAATATATTTATTATAGCTAGTAGACTTTTGGCGTCTCAATTTTACTATTGGCCAGGCCTGTAGCTAAGCGATGGCTAGGAGTAAGCTCAGTTGCGCTGCGACCATCTTCAGATCCCCTGTAATTTTCAGTTGTTTGTTGATTTGTATGCATGAATGTAATGTGAAACTCCAGAAGTAAAGTTCCCCACTTCATCCCGTTGGTACATCTCTGGATATCGCATCTGTGCCTTAGCGTTCTGCCTACGGGCTTGCTACCGGTATACCATAACGGCTCATACCGGCACAATTTAACCATTGTTTTAATTTTACTTCAAGTAAAATTGTCGTCTAACTACATTGTAACGTACGTCACAATTTTTACTCCATTAGAAGAGCGAAAAGAGTTACGAGAATCCCACTCTCTGGTTTACAGGTAAGAGTGACTGACCGATCAGTGGTGGTAACACACTTTTTTTTCAGTGAAGTGTTACCTTGTTTACATTTAATATCCATGTGTCTAAAAGGAATTTTCCCGTTTTCGTTATTCTGCCTCTGATTAAGTCTGCAAATGAAATTGAAACAAGTTTGAAACACGAGATAGAATCAATTGTAAGTGTTGCTAGAATGTGATGAATAGGATTTACGCTCCAATTGGAATGCAGGTCAATAAAAAGTAAAGTGGTGGGGAAGTTTTGAGAGAAGGGGGTGGGTGACACAGCGCCACTTCTTTCACTACTCTACACAAATATTAATGCCTTAAGCGTATCATCATAGCCATAGCGCTGGGAACAAGTGTGAGCAGTCCGGAACGAAACAGAATGTCCTATACGACAGCTACAGCGGCAAAAGTGATTGGCAATTACACGATAGGCGGAAAAATTCCTCTTTTTCCCCCTTCGCTCCTCTCTCTCCTTCTACTAAACAGATTATGGTCGAAGTAATTGGTATTCACTTCAAAATAATTGCTATCCTGTATAACAAACAACTACTTAACATTACAAACACTTAACAGCAACACAGAACTGAAGTTCGTACACGTGGAAAGCATACAAAGATGAGGTCACAGATCTCCCTACAGCAAAACGAACTTTGCACCTTCCAATTTCTTATTTTTTTTAAAAAATGTAAATACTCACTCATAAATCAAGCTAGTATTCCTTATAATGATACGAAAGGAATGACGGTGCTATTGATTTCTTTCTCTGTACGATCGGAATACTAACTTTAAGTTTTAACTACATTCTTTAGAAGGAGGAAGGCTGGAGAAATTATTATTTAACGTTATTAATAAACTTCCCTTCTCTTCTGTAACTAAACTATTTTTTTTAACAAATGAATATGCACTTTTAAGACCAGAGGGCTCATTCCGTATCGGTCCTCTCAAAATTTGGCGTACCGCAACGGAACGCAAAAGCTAGAACAAGGAGTGATAGACCGATTATCAGAAACTAAAACTTGTATTTTACGTTGCGTTTACGCAAACCCGTACGGAATGAGACTTTAGAACTGAATGTAGCTGGTATGAGCGAAGAGTTTCGGTTGAACATGACCCATACACATTTTTCATTGTGTGTCTTGGGTCTATCAAGATTTAAAAAATAAATAAATAAATGGGACAATAGTTGAATGTAAATGGCAGATACTTTAATGTAAATGCATCAATGGAAACTTCGTGGTCATATTAAAGTTGTAATTTATTACATTAATAATCATTTCCTTGTGGAGCTTTAGGTTATTAATAGTGTTGCTCGCGAGACGACTACATTTTCCAATTCAAAACGAGACGAGATATTCCTCAAGTTTAATGTGAAGCATTCGTTCATCCAAGTGTTAGATCTCAATAGTGTTACAATGATTCATAGTATAGGAAACTATTCACTCAACCATTCATGGAGCATAACGGGGGAGTCACCGTTCTGTTAAAACATTGTCGGAAAATCGTGAATTTCATTTAACATGTCTATGTCTTCTTCTAGAAGATGTGTTTGTAACCCTTCGCCTCAAGTGTGCCATCGATGAAAATGGGTTGATTCCCTACGACACGATCTTATCCTCTCCTAGTATTTTAGGGATATAATCTAATGAGGATTTGTGTCACTATAATACCTATAATTGCGTTTAACTTACCCATCAACGAAAAACAACCCGCCATCATTGAACAAAACAGTTGATGCACGAGCAGGCCCATCATCAGTGACAATCCCATTATCGCCTGTGTACAAGGGCGCCCATCAGGGGGCCAAGGTGGGGCGCTCGCCCCCCTTCCATTAGAGGAAATTATGCTTCGGAAGATCGAAAGCCCAATAGATATTTTAGAATAGTTACCGCAAAATTTGAGACTACATTTGAAATGTCGCTTATACTTGCACCCCCTTGGAAACCACAACATGGGCGCCCTTGCCTATGTAATGATTCAATTTGACTTTGCAAAAAATTTCAATATCCTCTCTTGACTTTTGACTTATTAGATATATTATAGTGCCGGAAAAAAAATACACGGAAAAGATAAAGAAAACGTGCTACTATCTCTTGGAGCAGTTTCGCACTGATTTTGAAAGCATATTATGTCACATCTTCATTTCCTCCGTATTCAGTTCTTACTTCCCAATCTAAGCTACAAAACAAAACAATAATAGATAAATAATTTGTTTTTACATTACATCCTTTTCCCGAAAGGAAAAGATTCTTACTCGTATATTGATGCAGATCTCTGTTTGTACCATCATTTAACACTAGAATTTATTTACTATTGTAATTTTTTTCTTTTTCCTTTTATGATGGAAACATGATACCTTTATTTAGTAAATGTTTAATAATTGTTTAAAAAAATATTTTTGTTATATAGTTTGTTTGTGTCCATTAATATCATTTATGAACAAATCATAAAACAAATCACGTAAGATAAATTGGTATCTTAGACCACTATTTTTCATAGTCTGCATCCTTTCGTTATTCAGTGTTGTATATACCCAGGTAATTCTATATGTATTAATATTAATGTAATTTAAATTATTTGTATTAAAATTAGTATTTTTTTCGAATCGATATTATTGTATAATTGAATAAATCTTCCATAGAACTTGTTTTACATTTCCAAGCTTGTAATGGTGAGATCCAGAAGTTTTTTTCTTCTTCTTTGGTACCAGGCATACATTAAATTGAAACAATTTGACATAATGGGGGAACATGTTGTACCTAGGGATATATGGGATGTTTCTCCTCCATCATAAACAAAATTTTGTTGACATACATCACATACGTATGCAGGGGTGGATCCAAGGGTCCCGATCCTGCGAGGACCGAGGGAAGTGCCCCCCCAATGCTCATGTGGGCCCCCCATGTATTTTATGAATATGTATTTTTATTGTTATATGCATTTTTATGAATATACAATATTTGGCGTAATTGAATTCAACTTGTCTTAAAATCTTTATATATGCCTTCTTAGACTTTCACCTGCAACCAAACACACATCTGAATTCCCCCCAAGTTATAGAGAAAACGGCGTCTTTGGGGGATCCTGGGGTCCGAGCTCTCGACTTCTGTCCCGGAAGTTTTGTAATTTTAGAAGTAATATTACAAATTTTAATTTAATTTATCCTCATATTGAATTTGAACCCCCCTCCCAACCCTAAAAAAAAACAGTACTTTGGACCTCTCTCAAAATAGATTCCTGAGTACGTGCCAATAATACATGGGTTTGGTTAATACCAGATCAGATAAACTTCAATTTAGTAAAATAATATTTTGTGTCTGAAGATATGTGGGTGTAGTGTGTAAAATTGTCAAAAATTCAATCACTTATCACAGGCCCGCCACATCTCACGGACCTTACCTTGAAAAATCTAATTCATTAAAAAAAAAATGTTTTCTAATAATATCTTTCATTATTAACGTTTGTTAAAAATGTGTTACAAAGCGTTACGATAGTGATAAACTAATTCTCAATCAAAACATTATTTTTTAAATTGTTTATTCATATAGCTATATTGTAATGTGGTATGGAACCCAAGCTAACAAAATGGGTTTCTACTTCTTTCAGGGCGGCGACAGCAGCGTTGGTAGAGAAGCAAAGTCGAGAAATGTTGAATCTAATCAACGAAAAGCGAAGCGAGTACATGATGGCTGAGTCCATCTACCTGGACGACGAAGTAGAAGAGTTGCTGCCGTATCCTAGCCAAGCGCCTATTCCTGCGCCTCCAGCCGTCTCGAAGTTCGAGATTTACCACGACCCCTTAGAATTCGCTGACATCGATCAGATCGCTATTTCGGTAAGTTATGGAAATCCTAATACAAATTGGATTTGTTTAGAGTTATAGGGTATTGGCGCAGATCTGCTTTGCATTGTCAATGCTTTGAAAAGTTTGCAGTTTATAATAATATGTTGACTGTGAATGAAAGTATATGATATTTCCGTTTTGTGCTTTAAAAATGTCGAAAGGATACGATAACAACACCGGCTTTAACACTAGGTCCTGGCCTAGGTCGCACGTTGGACAAAAATTTAATAAGTACAACGAACACAAAACTGCAAAAATTGAATAATAATAATAATAATAATAATAATAATAATAATAATAATAATAATAATAATAATAATAATAATAATAATAATAATAATAATAATAATCGGGATCCCAAACAATAATTCATTTAGCGAGTCTATTTGGCTGCTTCGATCATTGGTGATTGAAGTTAAGTGGGATTTTAAAGTTCTTCTTGCAGTAGACGGGACTGTAGAGGTAGGTGCGCAACGTTTCCCTCCTCTGCAATCAAAAACATATTATTGAAAAACAATTTTTTTTCTTTTTTCCTTGTAAAGAAAATAATCATTCCGTATTACAATAGAAACATAAGTTTCAAGTTTCAAAACAATTATTCTATTCGTTTTAGTGATATTAGTAATGTGCGGAATATCCACGCTATTTTGGACAAAAATTCAAAACTTTTTTTTTTTTTTTTTTTTTTTTTTTTTACTACTGCAGTAGTGAATATTGTGCAACATTCCCTGGTGTAAATTTAACAATTCAGGTCTTTCTTTACAACAGATTAAAAGTGGAAATGGAGTGCAATTTAAACAAAAGAGTTGAAACAAAGGCTCGGCCGTGGGGGGGAGGGAAGTAAGCGGGGCGATGGACCCGTTTGCCGAAGTAAGTGGGGGCGCAAAATTCGGAAGGAAAGGAAAAAGAGAGGAAAAATTACTTGGAATATTACTAGTATATACTTAAATTCTGTTTCTGCTTCAGGAAGTGGTCCTATAATGTTACTTATGTTACGAAATTGCATTTGCACATATATAAAATTGAAGGAAAAAAGTAATAAAAGAGTGCTCAAAATCAAAGAAAAGCAGGAAAATTTTCTTCTTGAAAATTTTCTTATGCTTCGCGCTAACAATAGTGGCGCTTTGCGGCTAGTTTGTCGACCTCACTCATATGTACGGGCGCGGCACGGCACGGCACTGAACTATGGTATGCGTAAAATAAGTTTTTCTTTAAATTTGTATTGTATTATAACTTTTTAAGTCAGAGTGAGCGGCGACAAACACCTTTCGACCTAGAGGTGGCAAAATGTTAAGTCCGGGCCTGTATGGTAGAATCACAATGTCATCATTGTAACATTATACTTGAAATGCGAGCAATTTTTTATGTACGGGTTAGTCCCGGATATCAGTAATGTTCAATAATCAGTAAAACGATAAGTAATGGAATTAACAAACATTTAAGTGGAGTACCTTAAACAGGGTTTAATGTAGCGAATCAAGTATTGCAAATACCCTGCGATTATAAAAGAAATATAATTTTATGTTTGTGATTTTGCTACTCCAAATGGGGAACACTTTTATTAGTGCGTTCTACAGACCCCAGACCCCTTGACTGTTATCCCCATGGATAGCATTTTTCGTTCTTTTTCTTTTTTTAATGTTTTGAGCCTATACTACCATACCAATATACTTATTCGTATTTTGAAAAGGATTTCTATTAATAATGTGATTTATTAAGGCTAGGTGATTAAATTTAGGACAATAAGTTTAATAAAATTCGCAAATCAATTCAGTCAAGCGCATATCGTGGTTTCGTATACTTAATGGTGTCAACTATATATCTGTACGTAAAACATTGTAATTTCATGAAAAAATTTTAAAGTGGGAAAATTTATCTTTGCTCAGTCAGGGGTCATTTTTGACAGATCAAATATGAACTTTAAAAAAAATACTACTGATCCTGCAACAACTATTCAGTAAAGTATCAAAGTTCCATTAGTGTCTTAATGTTCCAATTCAGGCACTTGAAGCCATTGCTGCACTTAAAATGATCATATAAAGGTTAAGAAAAATTGCAATGTAAAGAATTATGTGAAATCAAACCTTAATAAGAGCTATTTAAGACTAGGATTAGGAATTAGATTTCCGGGCTTTTTTCACCTACATATCGTCGCATGACAACCAGAAGAACGTAACTCCATTTTCGTAGCTTTACAGGCGAGAGGAGAAAATTACTATTTTCTTAGAAAGGTGTGTTTTTAATAAGATGTTAATTGAGGTACATTAAAACAGATGATCGACAAGGAGACCAGATGGCGTTACGTTCCATTTCCACCAAGTGGGGCTTTCAAAATTATGTCCAAACATGAAGAAAACGAAAACCGCATTTTTGGAGTTACGTTTCTCTGGTTCTTATGCGACGATATGAGGAATGACGTCCGTTGGCGATCACACTACCCGATGAATTTGAGAGGAAGATAGGAGTGGGGAAGGAAGGAAGCGCTCTAGGACTATTTTGTTAAGTACCGTCCCGGCATTTGCCTCATGTGGATGAGGAAAACCCAAGAAAACACACTCAGAATAAATGGTCTGAAAAAGATGTTACACTTTTTCGACTGAGTGTTACACCGGGAATTTTACAGTTATTCATATGCATTCAAGTAAAAACTTAGTTATTAAATAAAATATTAGGATACTGAAAGACAATTAAATAAAACATTAATATGGATATCTGTATCTAATAAATAGGAACTATAAGTAATATTATTTAAGTGTTACTCTAATAACCATTCTACTACAGGTGAACAGACTTATCAGGTAGAAAACTATTTATTGCAAGCGAAGGGATTTCAATATAAGCTTGTTCAGATTTAAAACTGAGAATTAGGAACTTCTGAAATCCTAGTCCAGGTCGTTATGAAATAATAAATAATATTTTTCAATAGTAATACTCTAATACGCATAATGTTAAGAATAACGTTTGGTAGGTCATTCAATAACCTGTCAAAATACTCGTAAAAATTAGAAATATATATTAAAAGTCATTATTTGTAGCATACTGTTCTGTTTTTGTTGGTATAGGCCTAATGATTTTTAAAATGCAGAAATAATAATTATGAAATAATCAGCAGAAAAATTATTTTAAAAAGTACACAAATTGAAAAATTGGACGAAACAGGGCACTTATTTTTCAGACAAATAATTGAATCAGTCGTTCTGAAAAGGTCATGAGTCAGAAAATAGCGAGTTTGCATTGAGTACAGTTTTTGTTGCTACCAATTACTCTAAACAAGTTGCTCATTACGTACAATGACAAGAAAACTATACTTTTTCAAACAAAGGTCGATAATTCCAAGTGTAGCAGAAGTTTGAAAAAATTAAATAGGTTTTTGTTCGATTTTTTCATAACTTTAATTTTCTGACTCAAGACCTTTTCAAAATTTCTGATTCAATTATCAGCAAGCATTCTTAAGGAACTGGAAGTTGATTAAGAAAACATATCTACATATCTGTATATGATTAAATAATGTTTATAGTGTGATGTATTCAAAAAAATTCTTTTTTTTTTTGTTATATACATAGGTATATGTATGTATGTAGGTCTTTGTATGTTGTAGTTCATTAACATAAATATAAATTTTATTAAGATAGATTTTAGTACATTAATTCTTTGTTTTACCTTATTGTACAATAAATCGTTTCAGTGGTATTGGAACTAAAAGAACGAAAAATACCGTACTTAATTATCCAAAGAATATCGTAGGAAAATATATGCTGTATATTTTTTATATTTTTTCTTTATTCATTATGCTTATGGTTGCTTAAATATTATTTTCA
Source organism: Thermobia domestica (assembly GCF_964235325.1). Taxonomy (NCBI): domain Eukaryota; kingdom Metazoa; phylum Arthropoda; class Insecta; order Zygentoma; family Lepismatidae; genus Thermobia; species Thermobia domestica. The sequence continues at coordinate 128,981,621 of NC_137469.1, read as the reverse complement.
AATCCATCCATCTTGTATGTGCACTTTCTTTCATAAAATAATGCGGAATTTCTGTTACTTATTATGTGTATTTCTGATGACCGTAAGTTTTAATTACTGACATTTCCAGGTGGCTCAAGAAGACCAAAAGACGTTTACGGACCTTGTGAGGCAACTGGTTGGAAGGTGTGGCTCGGATGTTGAAAAGGCGAGGTAAACATATCTTTTAATTTTTAACTATATTATGCAGCCTTTATCATACTCACGCCCATTTTAACTCACATTGGCTGTCATGAAAATAAATTCTTTACTTCTTCTTTTTAAAAAAACGCAAATGTTTTTAACATTTTTCTTTAGAAAAGTGCAAGGGTTTAATCCGAAAGCAATGATATGGACATTTGCATTACACATAAAAATGAAAATAAAGTAATTTGGCTTCTCTCTTTCGCTTTCGATTCCATGGATACATCCGGCCTTGCCAAGCCCTGACAAAGCTTACGAATACCCAGAGAAGATCATCAGGTGGTAACAAAATCAAACCAATGTTGATTGTGTTCTTCGATTAATGTAGCATTGTACGTCATGAGTACGTAGAGGAAGGACGTACATATTCAATGGACTTCTATTTTGACATTTTCCGTCGTTTACGAAACACTCTTTGTACGAAATGACTAGACCTATGAACTTCAAAGCCTCGAAGACTGTATCAGGATAAGATTCCATTCACGTAGCTCATGTGGTCCTTCTTTTCAGCACACACAAGATTTCCATGTTTAGTCAAGCTCCCTACTTTCCGGGTATAGCCTTGTGAGGCTTTTATCTCTTTCCAAAAATCAAAAGGTACCAGAAAGAAACTCACCGCACACTCGACAAGAGATCTAGTGGAACGTGACGGCTGCTTTCGTTGCACTTCCCAATGAGGGGTTTTAGGCCTCTTTCCAGCAGTGGAAAGACCACCAAATTCGGTGCGTAGAAGCAGCAGGGAACGAGTTTGAAAGGATTAGAAAAAGATGAAAATGCCAGGTGAGGTGTATTGGTTTTCTGATACCATGATTGGATACTTTTCGACAGCCCTCGTATATAGCAGGAGTTAGCGTTACCCACGATACGACATGAGACATAATTTTCATGACGAGGCAACCCTTCCAACAGAAAGAGATACAATTTTCGAACCAAGATATCACTATCACATCATGTTTTCAAGACAAGACAACCGTAGGCAACTCTACCAGTGATCAAAAAATTGTATTATTATTTTGTGAGGGTGTGTGCGTGTGTAATCTTCAAGTAACTATTGTCTGTTCCGTTTTATTTCCAAACAGCAATAAACAAACCTATTAATATCCTTCCGGTATTCAAACACCTGGTTGAATAATGATTCTTCACTACTATGGTTCAGATGAAAAGGCAAATTCCATACATGCTTTTCAACGAACCTAGGTCATCAGCAGGCCCGAAACCAGCCACAGAGATTTGGGGGGCCATGAACATGTTAGGGGGAAGAAAAGTCATTAAAAATTCTCTTACAAATATCTAAATTGTGTTTTCGGTATTAATAATAGCATTTTGTATTGAAGTCTGGAGGGGCCACGAAAAGTTTAGGGGGTCTGGCTCCCCTAGCCCCTCTCTGGTTGCCGGCCTGGTCATCAGGGAACATGAGCAAGAAATTGATATTATTTGTAATGCAGTGATCAACAGGTGATTATAGTAACCAATTGGTGTTGCTTACAAGACGGGATATAAAGTTAGGTTAGGAGGGGGGTTAAACCTCGAACCCCTTTTGTGACGCCACTTCTCTCAAATAAGTTTTGAGAATTGTGAATATTTCTTGTAAATAGGGAAGAACTTCCACCATGTACCAGCCACATCTGAAATATTTACCCACAATTGTTATTTGAGACAAAACAGCGTCTCAGTACCAAGTACTCACGTACGGTGCTAGAAAGAACTTTCCTATCACACATAATTTTGTAATTGTGGACAGGAGAATTCCATCTGAAAAAGCAATAAGATAGCAGCGTGTGGTTTCCGGTCAACCTTTACAAAAGAATGAGTCTCACATCAGGAGGGCTCAAGACAAGACCATTGTAAAATGCTACGTTTTATCAATGACAACGCAAAAGATAAAAAACATTTTCTTTCCCAGATTTACCGTTTTTTCAAGTAGAAGTTCATGCTTTATACACTACCTGTTTACAAAAGAAAATTGTGTACATCAGGTTTTAAAACTTGGCCACCCAGCTTCTTTCTAAATATCTACAAATTACCACTCAATAGTAACGAATGCGGAAAAGGTCTGAAAGAAGTAAAGAAAGTGGGTTTCTGCTTGAAATAAATGTTGATATGAATGAACGTACAGGACGTTTGAAAGTGGCATAAAGCATATAGTTGCCAGCTTCTTCGGAGAGAACGAAGGATACATTTAGCGATAGTAAAACGTGGCAGAAAAAACGTTAAGATCTAGCAACCCTAGTAGAGGGTAACACGCTTTACAATGTTACTACGAGGTATGGCCTGAAAGTAAATACTGTTCTAAAAAAATACTAAAACAGGTTTGTTCAAGCCAATTTTATTTTTACAAGAAACAACATACCTTTAACTATTTTTCAACACGGTTTCCGCCAATGTTCAAACAGTTGTCGGAGTGGGTGACAAATTTGCCGAAACCTTCCTCAAGGAAACATTACACCAGTGTCCGGCAAACCATCAATGCGGAACGATACTGTGAGATTCTGAAAAGACTTCGACGTGCAATCGAAAAGCAAAAGAAAAGGAATGCTTATTAAAGGAGTTGTGTTGCTCCATATTCGTCCTCATACTGCTAGTGCCATCCAAACGTTAATCCGAAAATTAGGTTGGGAGCAGTTTGACCACCCGCCATAGAGTCCCGATTTTGCACCCGTCTTGTTCCCTCACCTGAAGCACGAGCTTGACGGTAAACGCTTTGAAAGTGATGATGTCCTAGAAAGCGCTGTGGAGTTATCGTTGTTTTCACTAGCGGGTTGTTTCTTTGAGGAATATTTGGACAATTGGTCACCCGCTCTTACAAGTGTTTGAACATTGGTGAAAACTATGTCGAAAATAGTTTAAGGTGTGTCCTTTCATGTAAAAATAAATTTGGCTTGAACAAACCTGTTTTAGTGTTTTTTTAAACCGTAGTTATTTTCGGACAAGCCTCGTATTTAAAATGGAACCCGCCCTATGGGGCTTTGCTGTTTGTTTTATGGATTTTTTGGGACCTTATACAGAGTTGCTCTGAAGCGTGATTAGTGTCATACTAAGAGTTCGAGTATGTTTCCTGTAGTAGTCAGGCGTTTAGTATGACGCTAATCATATGTCAAAACGACTCTGCATAAGGTCCTTTGTGATTTCCGTATTAATTCCGATTCCTTGTGATTTCCGCTGTTTCCATATCAAAAAACCGTAACTCGCTATCTTTTATTGTTTTTGTTCTAAGTAATTAATTATATGATCTATGGAACCCGGAGGTTCAATGCCGCGTTCACAAAAGCTCTCCACTGATTTCTATCCTTAGCCAACTGGATCCAGTTTCTACTTTGTATTCCTATTTCTGTGAGATCCATCTTAATATTGTCCTCCCATCTGCGCCTAGGTTTTCCTAATAGTCGTTTTGTTACTGGATTTCCAGTTAAAACTTTAAAAGTGTTCCTACTTTCTTTCATTGTGACTACATTACTTGCCCACCTGAGCCTCCTAGATTTGATGACTCGAACAATGTTTGGTAAACGGTATAAATTATGCAATTCCTCGTTATGAAATTTCTGTCGTTCCCCATTCTCGTTTCTTTTGGGTCCGAATATTCGCCTCAGAATTGTATTCTGAAACTTTCAGTCTGCATTCTTCCCACAGCGTTAAGTGATCATGTTTCACAACCATACAGGACAACAAGCATTATTATCGATTTATATATTTTAAGCTTCAGATTCGTCGACAGAATTCAGGATAACAAAATATTTTGAACTGATTGATTTTGCTCAATAAAAATCAATATTGAAAACGGAAGTAGTAGTTATTGGACGAAATAAGACCTACTCTTGAGACACTGTATCGATTCCAAAATACCACTTCTCGCTATTTTTAATCATTTTTGATCAACTTGAAAGAAATAATGGTTGATCCCGCCACTTCCGATCTTAGTAAAGTGTTAGTGGACAAGATGGAGTATATAATGTTGGGACCCCGAATCGATTCCATGAAACCACTTTTCGATATTTCCTACGGTTTTTGCTCTTCTGATACCTATCAACAGACGGGCGGGCGGAGGCACATAGCCTATTCTTTAAGACCTCCGGCACGCATGCATAGCTTAGTTTTGAAGTCTAAAATTGAATAAGGAACACAAATTCTGGATTAATTAACTTTTGAATAATAATTTATATATTTTTTAGTTCATAGCATCAACTAATTGTCGTTATTAGTTCGGTTTTATATTTAAGATTTAAAATAATGAAATATTTCAGTTTCATGTTCCACGGTTATGTCCTTTAGGCTAAGGGAGACGGCTGATTAAGGCAAGTGAATGATGATGGAAGAATTGGTGGGATGCAAATGGGAGTACCCCGAGAAGACCCACGGACACGAGGTTGCCCACCACAAACCTACTTGGTCAGGGTTCGAACCAGAAAGTCCATGCGCCAGATGTAAGTGACTGTGTCTCCCCACATGCAAGAGAGTTGTATGAAATATTTAAAAGCCCAAACGTCAGTTGTCCATTTGGATTATTAGTAGTAAAGCAATCTAGTTCTGTAAAACTATTAATTGATTAGTAACCCAAAATTGTGACATTTTCATTTCGTTCTGTTATGAATTAGAAGATGTGAAGAAGCTATGAGGGTCACAAGTACCAAAACAAGTCCCTCAGAATCCGTAACAGTTTTTCTTTCAAAAGTTAACAGGTAGAGAAAATTAACATTCCTTCTTATTCATTTCTGCTTGTTTTAAATAAGGCTGAGAAAATAAAATAAATAAAGTAGGTCCTTTCACCAAATTTCCAGAAGCGATTCAACTGACCTTGGATATGTAATTCCCTTCACAATCCATTCATTCTTTCCTCTTTCTCTTTTCTTATTAATTTTCTTCATTCAATTTCTTTTTTCTTTTCTTTTAAAGGTATTCGAATTTCAATTTGTTTCTTCCTTTACAATCTTTTCAATAAACATTTTCTTATTTCACCTCTATTGTCTGATCTATAATCTATTTGGCATGGTCTTCAGTTTTCTTTTTTTCAATGCAATACAGCTGAAGAGCATGTATTTGTCTGTTATTTTATTATTGTTACCATTATTCATGGTCATTGTGACTATCGGCCTGGTTTCACTTATGTAGCTTTTCCTTCTCCCTATGCTGTGATATCATATGTAGAATAATACTGGGATTGAAGTCCCAGCATGCTTTGAAGTCCAGTAAGTGCTATAAGACGCTATACTTCGCAATTTTGATGTTGCATGGGGACATAACATAATTTTGATGTTGCATTGAATTTTAACGTCATTTCAGTACCCCGGAACTACAGGTAAATGTGGAATTTGTACCACATGACCTCCCTCCGTAAGCTCTTAGCTACAGTTTGTCCAACAAGAGTTGGCTTCTGACAGTTGGGTAGAGCACGTAGAGTATTGGAGGGGCTGTTGTCAAAGGCTGTGCAACAAACACAACAGCTCTGGCGACAAATTGCGATGTTTAACGAGTCATAATTTTATAGTCGCCAAAATATAATAGAAATGTATGATTTCAAAATAACAACAATAATAGCTTCGAATATTGATATTTTACAAGAAAAGTAAAGAATCTACTGAATTTACCTTAAGTTTACATCAATTTCAAAACTTATATAGCTTCAGTATTTTTATTCACCTAATGGAGAGACTTTGTAGTCTTCTAATGCTAAATCGAATACCAGAAAGTATTTTAATTAAAATTGCCTTAAACTTTTACAAGGTTAGGCAAATTACTCAATGGCTTTCCGAAAATATAGTAAGTTACTGTTTTCGTATACTTCGAACACAAATTCTTGTGTGACCTGGCACCTAAACGATTTTCTTTTTCTTTAGAGTAACTGCAAGACAGGCATCAGAACAGAAAATTATTAACAGACAAGTTTATTGGGCTTGGTTTCGTGCTATATTTTCAAAACTTTAATTAACTGTTTTATTTAATCATTTTCGTTTTAGTTTACGACCTTTCGTGCACAGGTCCATAGCCAACCAAAATCGAGAGGTTTGAAGGGGAATAGTATTGCCATCAAGACGAGACGAGAAATAAGGTTTTGTTATCATTCGTGATCTAAACAGAAAAAAAAGTTCAGTATGAAGCCCTCACATGTGCCTGCATGCAACAAAATCAATCTCCATCCTTCACCAATTGGGACAGGTATTGTACTTTACGTGTCGAGTCAGTCCAATATTTGCTCTTTGAGTGATAGCATTGACTTATGTTCTTCAAGCCATATTATTTTCTCAGGTTCGATATTTGCCATTTCCCTCAAAAAACGACAGCGCATAACAGCTATATGCTCCCTGTCTAATAAAATGTCCCTTACTGAAAATTTCTTCCATCGAAACTATATCTTGTTACGTAGTTCTTGCGGAGTTGACTTCTCACCCGTAAACACACGTACTATCTTTTCGTAACAAATCAAAGAGAAAATTTAAAGTGGGATAAAAGGGCTCTTTTATTCTTATTCTTGTCTTCGAAATAGCGTTGTATATCACTTATCATGACTGACTTATATACCTTAAACCACTTTGTTTTTCATTATTGTTCCAGAATTTTCAGTCGTCATATTTATTTTGTAAATACAGCCTATACTGAAACGTTAACAACCAACAATTAAGCACATACTACCGCACACTAAAACAACCATTTCACAGAAGATTCAGCTACCGGTAATACCGCAATCGTTGCCCATCCCTTTTATTTTGTTTACAACAGATGCAGCTATGTCAGAGGCCAGCTTTCGTTCATTGTAAGAATATCATCTTCCTTAAATTTTGAGTTGTTTGTTTAGATTAATAACTAACTAACTACCGGTAACTCTATGGCCTATGGAACCGAAGGTTCAATGCTGCGTTCACAAAATCCCCCCACTGACTTCTATCTTTAGCCAACTGGATCCAGTTTCTACTTATTATTCCTATTTCTGTGAGATTCATCTTAATATTGTCCTCCCATCTACGCCTAGGTCTTCCTAATGGTCGTTTTACAGGTAAAACTTTGAAAGCATTCATTTCTTTCAACCTCACTACATGACCTACCCACCTGAGCCTCCTATATTTGATGACCCTAAACAATGTTTGGTAAACCGTATTCATTTTGTAGTTCCTCATTATGAAGTTTCCGCCATTCCCCATTTCGTTCCTCTTAGGCCCGAAATTTCATCTCAGGATCATCCTCAAATACTTTCAGCCTACGTTTTTCCCCCCAGGGTAAGCGACAATACATCACAACAGGCATGATTATCGTTTTATATATTTTAAGCTTCAAATTCCTCAACAGAATTCGCGACGACTTGAGATTTTGAGCTGAATAATAACACCAATTCTCTGCTTTTAGTCGACATTTAATTTCTTCGAGAATATGGCTTTGGTCTGATAATGTTGATCCCAGATATTTGGAAGTATCCACTTTATCAAAAGTATTATTTGATATTTTAACGTATCCATAATTTGCCGTATTACGATCGCGACAAAATTTGTTTAGATCAATAGTTTTATAAAAGAAAAGTTTGTAGCTAGCATTAATGTGCTAAGAAACTGAAATATTGGATCCCTGTCTTAGTATTCTGACAATGAGCCAGTTTCAACGAGAAATAAACTCGTATGCTCACCATCTAGCACGAATGAGCTAAATAAACAATTAGTTCAACAGGGAACTAAAGACTTAAATTTAATTTCACATCTTTGTAGATTAATATTGAGAGTTCTGTTCTCCTTTGAGAGCATACACTTATTAGTATATACGTCTATACGTGTGAACTGAAATGCTAGAATTCAGAAATAATAGTTGTTTTAAGATTTTGGTGTGAATATTTGAGTTTGAACCTGGCAATACTGATGATAGAAAAGGAAAAGATGGCTGGCTTTAACAGAAGTTGCAAAGGGTTTTTGCGTAACTTGTTTCCCTGCTAATAAGCACTTGAGTCTGTGATTATCTAAATGTTTTCGTTGTTGAACTCAATCCTCAAGGAACGGAAACTGAATATTAGAGGAAAACGGGATCCAGTTATAACAGCTACTGGTCAGTGTTTGTAAATGACCTTGACCGAATTGGCAAGCACAAAACCCATCGAACAGGATCTGATAAACAACAAAGTGATTGCTAGTTTTTACGAAAGAAAGCTGAGAAGCAGTAATTTAATCCTACTTTCACTTGCTAGGTGTTCATTTCTTGCTAATCAAGTATAACAATTAGAAATACTGTAATTTATTTAGTATAATTGATTAGGAAATTAATACATATTTCTAAATAATATGTTGTTTGTATCTTTAAAAAAAAAAAGTGTTTGTCTACTTCTGTAGTAACCTTGGCCCTAGTAATTTGCTTTAACAGTAGGAGTGGCTCAGCACCAAGATAAGAATTAAATTTAAACTAGCATTAGCTGGTCGATTTCCAGTTTCACGGTCGAAGTAAGCTTTTAACATGAAACTAACGCTACTCAAGTGAAGCCGATATGGTGGTCATGGTCGAAGTAAGCTTTTGACATACGAAGCTATTGCTATTTCAGTGAAGCCAATGTGGTTGAGTTGAGTTGATTTTAACGTCGCGTTCGGCAACGAGGCTATGTGAGACCTAAACCTACTGATTAACGTGGAATCCGAACCACATGAGCTCCCACCGGGAATCCGCTTAACCACGAAGGAGCTCAAGCTAATATGGTGGTCATGATCGAAGCAAGCTTTTGACATATGAAACTGCTACGTAAGTGAAGCCAATATGGTAGTCATATTCGAAGTAAGCTTTTGACATATGAAACTAACGCTACTTAAGTGAAGCCGATATGGTAGTTACATTTCAGTAGATCCAGCTAAGTTTCAGACAGTCTTTCAGGATTTTGCCAATCTTCCCCTTCTCAAAAACGTGAGAATTTCCGGCTTTCTTAGGTGTCAAAAGTATTTTTTTTTTTAAGTAATTTAAGTTAAGTTTTTTAAGTTAATTTTTCATCAATGAATTTGAAAAACAAAATATTATATATTTAGCAATTTGTACATAAATTTCAGATCATTAACTGTTCTTCCGTTTCTAATTATTGGATTTATTATCACCTAATACAGTGTAGTACGTGTCAATTTTGGGTGTAAATGAGTCTAGCTCTACGTGAGAAATTTGAACAACTGTGTTCAACTTACTGGGTGTGTTTGTTGTGTTTGCTGAGATTTCAAATAGTTATTACCATTGTAAGTTTATCCTGGCATATGTAAGAGAAAGCATTTTCAAAGTGTAATCAGACTCAAAATCCCTTTTGATTCAGCAGATAAATCCTAAAGTTTTATTTATGATTTTGGTTTACAGTTAATCAATATGGTGGATAAAATAATTAGACATCGAAAAAATATAAGCAACTTCATATTTGACTAAGCATAATTTTCATGTAATAAGTAAGATTGTATGCTTGGGAGTTTGGCTTGTATAGGACATCAATGTTATATATATATATATATATATATGAACGTTTAGTAGATTAGTTTAGCACAAGTTTTGGACATAATCTAGATCTGTTTATAATAAAGAAATACTTCTTTGTAAAGCTTGAGGTTAGCATTTTTTGAGGTCAGCATGAGTGTAAGCATTTTGTAAGTTAACCACGTCTAATACGAGATCTTTGCTGAACAGATCAAACGTTTTTCTTTAAAGAAACTAATCTTATGAACTGTTCTTCTTTACTCTTGGCTGGAAATCTATATATATAAAAATGAAAGTGCCTTGACTTAATAACTCTTGAACCACCCGATCGAGACCGATCTGAATCCATAGTTTTCGGGCTCGATGAGATGAACAGTGACACTTCCGATGCCGTTTGAATCCAAATTCAGCCCCGCAACTTGGGAAGGAGAGGGAGAGATATTTAAAAATGAACGACAATGACCTGTAAGACAAAAAAAAAAAAAAACATAATCTTTCAGAGAACACTTCAGTAATATTAAAAAGTGATTGACTAACGAACATATTACTAATTTTTCATATTTTAATTCAGCGAAACTGGTAATTGACGCTAGTACACCAATAAAAATGCCTTCATTATGACCGAGAAGGAAGTATGACGTAGAATAGTATCTACTCATGCACTTTTGTTTTTGCGATGCTAAACTGAAAATTCCTAAAACTCATGCTTGAATCTTGTAGTAACTTCATGAGCCTTAGAACCTAATACTGGTCAAAAGAAAGAAAATACACTTCCATATATTAAAAATAAAATGTGACGTCATTGTCGGCAACTTGTAACACGTAAACAGGTTTCCATAATCAAATGTTTATAGTTGCACACATGGATAGACTGAGAGTATGAAAATAGCATGTCTACAACACGCAATGCATATGTATCTTCACACATGGATTGTTTTTATCAAGGAATTGTTTGGAGCGCATGAACATGGCAAATTTCGTCGAAGCGGAAATAAATACTACATCACGTAGTCATTTATTATTTATGATTAAAAAAGAAGAAAAAGTTACGTTGACATATGCATAACGTTTATGCTCTGAATAGTTTTTTTTTTCTTTTTTGGTAATGGTAATACTATAAAATGTGTGCCATCTTTCAAGGCACATGAAGAACAGATTACCTTCTTGAAAATGAATTATTGGTATCTCGAAAACACATAACAATTTTAGAAATTGTTGAATATGTAGAGACAATGATTTAGATACATAGATAGAAGTAAGTGCCATTGTGTATAATGTGTGAGCAACCAGACTTTCTATTTGTAAAACGATTATTTATTAATGTTCCATTAAAGGAAACGGGCTAAAAGCAGGGAATACGTATTAATATTCAGTTCAAAATATTTTGTCGTCGCGAATTCTGTCGAGAAATTTGAAGCTTAAAATATATAAAACGATAACCATACCTGTTGTGCTGTATGGTTGTGAAATATGGTCGCTTACTCTGAGGGAAGAGCGTAGGCTGAAAGTATTTGAGAACAAGATCCTGAGACGAATATTCGGACCTAAGAGGAACGGCAGGGGGAATGGCGGAAACTTCGTAAGTAGAAACTGCATAATTTATACCGTTTGCCAAACATTGTTAGGGTCATAGAGGCTCAGGTGGGCAGATTATGTAGCACAGATGGGAAGACAATATTAAGATGGATTTCGCAGAAATAGAAATACAAAGTAGAAACTGGATCCAGTTGGCTATGGACAGAAGTCAATGGAGAGTCTTTGTGAACGCGGCATTGAATCTCCGGGTTCCATAGGACATAGAGTGAGTTAGATGGAAACGGAACTCCTATTTACTAGAGTTCTTTTAAATGCAGGCACACATGCAGTAGAGTAGAGGAAATTACTTGTGTAAAACTGTAATGAATATTGGAGTATTAACAAAATTGAGGAATGAAAGAGTGGTACTGAAGATAATTCAGAAGTGGGAAAAAAAGTGGTTACTTAAGAAGAAAATGTAGGTATATTTGGTAAAATTCAGGCGGTACGTATGAGAGGGTATGGAAGAAAAGGAAAAGAAGGTTGGGTTTCAATTAAAGTCATCTTTGTTCTCTTCCAAATCGGTGGTTAGAAGACTCCATAGGCAGATTGAAGTATCTGTGTGTGCAGGATGGTCGTCTTTTTTGAATGTCGTCAGGACAATTGATGTACGGTAGAAGAAAGGCAACTGTTGTGTCGAAACTAAGAAATAATAGCAAAGAGTAATACTACATGAAAACTCTTAATTTACTGCAAACTAGTTCCTATATTTAAGCCATTGGTCCACTGTACAGCGGGAATCGAATCCGATACCACGTGCACTAAAGGCAAACACGCTAGTCATTAGACCAGCTTTTTTTTTTTAAAAAAAAAAAATCAACCAACCATACCTCAGTTTCCCGAGCACCCGAGTTTTTTCGTTACATTGTTTTTGTACCACAGTGGGTAGGGAAACGAACACAGACATATCCAGGACAGTTAAAATTCCGAAGACTCCCCACCGGGAATCGAACCCGGGACCACGTATATCAAAGGCGCACGCGCTAGCCACTAGATCAGCGGGGGGAGGGGCTTTAAATGTTTATATTTAACATATTTATTTATAAAGTTTGCCCTCGACCGCCTCAAACTCCTTGCAATATTCATTTTTTATGCAATTACTGAAGGACATCGTTATAAACAACGATTTCGACGGTAGCGACATCTGTTAGCGTCAAGCAGGCAAGTGATAGCACACGTAGCGACATCTATTAGCATGATTGCTTACTATTAGCAATTAACATGACTCACTGAGAGGTGTTTGCAGTTTATTACAAAGAAATCTCATTGTGCTTCTTATCTTTCTGCAACCAACATTACAAACCTGTTAAGCAAGGTTGTATAACATTCTAGGATAACAACGCACACACTAACACGTTTCCCAAGGATTGCACGCTACAGGCCTATAGCCAGCCCAAAAATGTAGGGGGGTGGTAGATGTAAGAGGGGCCCGATCCAACCATATTATAGTTCATTTGCAAGCCTACCGTGAAAGTTTTAGGGGGACAGTAAAAATTTAGGGGGCCTGACCCCCTAGACCCCCTGGATACGAGCCTGGCGTGCTAGTGATCACTGTTTCTTCTGGACATATTATCGAGAAGGCGGCAAAGTCCTTCGGAGTTAGCTAACCATTCTTCCCTCCAGAGCTAAGATAATTAAATTGCGATTAAATGTTATAATTGAACAGCACATATCCTTCAGCAAATAGAGTCTCAGTGCTACTCCCTCATATTTTGACCTTGCCTCCCTTACAAAACTTCTGTAAGAAAGCCTGTTAGTGATACAAGAACATATATGATTATTTTCATCATGACTAAATTTCGTAATATAGGAAAGGATTACATACAAAGTACACACTGTGCTAACTCTGTATAGGATAATTATGTGGATATCTTTGTGTTTCTTTTACATATTTCCCTCTATAGCATCTCCTAGATTCCGCAGTGACGCATATGATTGTTACTAAATCACGTTCAACTTAACCGAACTTCAGATTACTTGGCCGAGGGTAGAACCAGGGACCCCACGCACAAGAGAGGGTTATCTTTTGTTTGACACGATGTAGTCATTTTTGTTTGACCCTCGATTTGAGTGTCGCCATTAGGGATGCGCTCGAGTCGAGACATGTCTCGAATCTCGACTCGACTCGACTCGAATTCGAGTCGAGATTCGAGTCGAGACACACTTTGTAAAATTCGAGACGAGTCGAGACAAACGTATTTCTCGACTCGAATTTTCGAGTCGAGACACGAGTCGAGTCGAGACGGCTCTTAAAAATCTCGACTCGACTCGAATGTCTCGAAAATCTTTCTATAATTTTTAATATTATTTTGAAGAAAGTATTCACTCAGAAACAGACTTGAAACTAATTCCAGCTTTTATTCCTTCAGAAAGGTACAGAACGCATAAAATTAATAGTTAATCTTTAAAGATCAAGATTTAATTTTCAGCTCAATTCAGTTAATTAGAACTAATAGTTAATGTCGTTGTATTTGGTTGTACTGCAAATATAATGATAATAATAATAATAATTGATTATCTAGTTTGTATAAAACTATTATCCGTAGTCTAAATCTAGTTTGTATAAAACTATTGCGATAAAGTGAACTTCATAAATTCTCTGAATGAGCAGTTGGTAGTCTATAGTAATTTAGCATAGTTATAATTATTGTGTTTTCGTTCCCATGAACGCAATAGGGTTCCGTAACTTCTGGATTATTCGCTTACCCAACTATTCTGAGGCTTTAATATGTTGCAGCATATCACGAGCTACGGATAATATATAATGTAACATTTGTTGTAAATCACATATTATGATACGAGACTATTTTACATAGTATATCTTATCTAATATAAATAAAATAAAGAGTTTATTTGTGTGTTTGTCTGTCTGTCTGTGTGCGACCTGGGGACCAGACGAGTGGACCGAGAGTTCCAAAAATTTGGTCACGGGTACCTTAGTCCAGGCCCCAGATCAAGACGAAGCGTTTTTTTTTAAATTTCGAACAAGGTGGGTCTCGGGGGGGGACGTTTACTGGGACCGACCTGGGGACCAGACAAGTTGACCGAGAGTTACCAAATTTTGGTCACGGATACCTTGGTCCAGGTCCCAGTCTAAGGCGAAACGTTTGTGTCAAAATTGGAACCAGGGGGTCTCAGGGGGGCGTTTAGCTAGACATGTAGTAAAAGTAATCCAAATTGATCGACATTAGTGTCAAATCCATAGTTTTCACGGTCGCTGAGATCAATGGTGACACTTCCATCAGCGATGACTTGCAAATTCAGCTACTACTGTATGCGGGCCGGATGTCAGCGGGTGAGGAATACCGAGACATGTATAAATAGCCCATATTGATTGATACTAGTGTCAAATCCATAGTTTTCGCGGTCACTGAAATGAATGGTGATACTTCCACAGGTATTGATTTCCAAATACAGCCCCCATGCGAAGAATGGGTATATTAAGCTAGTATTACAATAAATGGACTGCTTGGATGCCAAGAACCAGTACAGATAAGTACCATTCACTTCTATGAATAGGTATTTTTTAAAAGGATTTTTGTAAACACTAAGTTATAAAACAATGAACTACATACAGTAGTTATAGTTTTGGTTCCCAACATAAAAGAAATATGGATTGTTCATGAGATATTGAACTTCAACTTTCACTCCTGGAAAATTTCAATTTTGGAGTTAGGCCACTTGGCATCAAAGCAGTTCACTGTAAGATAAATACATTCCGCACATTAGTAACATAGTTGTTCAGGGGCCTTCGATTTCCATCCTCTCAAATGAAAGCTGAACGATTGCTTGATACATGCTGACTATATAGGAGAAATAGTGTATTAAGTTTTCGAGCTTTGGTGCGTATCCGTATTTACACTCTGATATAACTTTAAGTTCACACTCAAATCGAGCTAATTGTTTAATGCATTTCGAAAGCTTTTGTTTTTGTGCAGCTCGTTAAGGAAAATCTATTTCATAATCGTAACATTTATGTACTAAGAAACTATGAACGTAAAGTGGACTCGACCTAGCCCCGTGGCCGCTGTGACTCAGTGGCACAGCTCTCACCCTGGGTGTGTGAGGACTCTGATTCTGTGAGTGTGTGTGAACTCCGCGGCTACTGTACGCGTCTTTGCCGTGGAAGACTCGGGTTCAATTCCCGGCGCGAGCTCATGTAGTTCGGATTCCACGTTAATCAGTAGGTCTACATTTCATATATCCTCGCTGCTGAAAGAGACGGTAAAGTCAAAATCAACTCAACAATATATATATGTGTGTGCTTATGTGAATTTCCTCGTGGCTGTATGGTTAACACATACGCCTTGATCGCGGGAGACTCTGGTTCGATTTACGGTGGAAGCTCATGAAGTTGTTACCGGTATCCCACTTTAAACTGTAGATCCATGCCTCATATAACCATAGATATAATATATATGCCTTTGATACACTCATTTTCCGACTTGGAAGCCATCGAAAATTTCCGGACACAGAGTCCCGTAGACCGAAAATGAGAAACATGGGTACAGAGTAAAACAGCCATAGAAATTTAAGCTTTTTAGGCTAACTTAATCCTTACATATAATGCAACTAGCTTGGCCAAGTTATAATGGAGGAAATGCTATCATTGCAACACTCTGAGAATAGAAAATGTTCGTCAGGTATTACTATCCCCCCCTCTCCTGCAGAATGAAAACCCTGACTAAAACTCAATATATATATATAAAACTATTTTGTGTAATGTAACAAACAGTGGCGGATAGTATTCATGTTTCTTTGCAGAGGTCCTTACGAGGGTTCGCTTCCATCTTCCTCTCCCCAAGAACTAAAATAAATTAAAAAATTGCTATTACTTGTTAATCTTGTACAAAGGACGCAATTAAAGTCCCAGTGTAACACCCCTTCACATTTAGATTTTTCCCCTGGAAGAAAACCAGTTATTATTGTTTCTTGATTTCTCAGTCTCACCTACATAAACATACGAATAGAATTACAGGATAGGACATGTTTAGAGTGCTTGCACGTGACATCTAACTATATTTCTCATCAAATGTGTCACAGATGAAAATTTCCGTTTGTACTGCCTCTATTTTCTGGTACATATGTTTCATTTATGTTATGTTGCTAAAATTTGTTAGGAAACAAGTACAGACTTCGCCTGTGTGCCTGACAAAACGTAAATGTACTGGATAATTATTTCTTCACTTTCTTCCAGAAAAAAAGAAAGCCAGCCACCATCTCATGTCGGCTAACAAAAGGAGGTAGCAGACCAAAGATAGCCGTTGTTTACCTAAGGTCGTTACACAGCAGGGGTTTCATTCAGTCAGAGGGAAAAGAAAAAATAATTTAAGGTTTCTACATTTGTTTTGAACTGCAATATACTTTTTCCTTTTATTTTAAGAACCATTTCCTTCTCATTTGTCTGCATCAGAAAAAAATGCAAAAAAATCACTAGAATGTGCCTATTTACCCAAAGTACGTACTAGATCACTAGTTCAATAGTAAAATCACTAAATCCAGTATTATATGAAATCATAAATGTGGCATCCCTGGGTTGGAGCGAAAGTAATGGTTGGAGTAAAAACTAGTTCGTATTTCTACTGTGTTCTGTTGTTAAATTCACAGAAATGTTCAAAAATAAATTCAAGAAGTAAAACACGATCCTACGAAAGACTGTTTACTTGCTCACTGGCTTTCGTATTGTGAACTGAAACTCAAGTGCGCAGTCATGTTGAATACTTTTGTCCCTTTCTACTTTACAACTTGAGGTGGGATGAGGGTCATTATGGATCTAGTGATATACCGCTAAAGGAAGTGCTTAATTACAGAGTCGGAAGCGGTATGTATTGTTTATACTACTTACAACGTTACCCCCCCACATAAAATATAAATTCACCCTTTCTCCCTTCCCTTTTTTGAATACAATGAACCGACTATTTTGCTGAAGAAAGATGCTAAAAGAAAATTGAAACATCTGTGTCTAAACTTTCTTTGAAGCGCAGTCTTTTGTATTTGTAAGGTTTTGCGAGTGTTTTCGAGATAGCCAAATCTTTTACCATGGACTCCTGCTGCGAACTGACCGTGAGTAAACACCCGATCTCGCTGTGCTCAATTTCTCTCGCACACGTGAAATGGGTTTGTTGTTTCCAAAACAAATAGGAAGTTACCTTGTGCTTTTGCATTTCTGCACGCACACAGGTACCATTGTTGTTTTAATGATCAGAAGAAATATCAAAACCATCCGATATATATGATACGAAACAGCTAACAGAGGGAGGCAAAGATAAAAGTAGGCCTATACCAAGTTTTCCGCGTGGTACCATTATGGAGAATAAATATTTGATAAAGTCACGTAGATGCGCTTAAACCTATTCCATCTGTCCTTATAATTTTTCTGGTCTCATCAATTTCTCAGGAGAATAGTACAACATATGTCCAAATTCCATATATACTCTTTCTAAACTAATGAGTAAACTCATTAAGAACACCAACTGATATCAATAAACAGGAAAGAAAACAATGCTTTATACTTCTATCATTTGGTACACATCTCTATGAAGCACAGCTTGTTTCTTTTCGAAATAGCTCCTTCGTGTCACAGCTGTGGTTAGTTTTGTTTTGTGTTAGGATGAAAGAGAGAAATTCAACATTTGCTTCGCGTTGAAGTTATATATATTATTAAGATGAGCGGTGATAAGCGAGGTTTAACAAAGAGTGCCTTTCGGATGCACAATTTAACGGGTAGTTGCAGTTCGTGTTGAGAATCGAACCAAAGCTATGTAAGACATGTTACGACAAATCCAAAAGGTGTGTTGTATCGGTGCAGTACCAGTTTTTCACGTTGTTCAAAATGTTCCAAAACCCAAAGAATAATCTTTAATTTCTGATATTTTAGTCGTCACAAATTACAATTTTATAATGTAGTCAATGTTTATAATTACTGGGCAGTTGGGCGTTTAAACTAATGACATCATAATAAAGTCAAACCCATAATTTTGAGTTGAATTGATTCTGAGTTTAACGTCCCGTTCAGCAGCGAGGCTATGTGAGACGTGGACCTACTGATTAACGTGGAATCCGAACCACATGAACTCCCACCGGGAATCAAGCCCAGGTTTCCCACGCCAAAGGCAAGTATGCTAACCGTTAGCCACGAAGGAGCTCCACCATAATTTTAGTGGGCGATAAGAAATATCTCGCCAGTGCTTTTACAATAAATAAAATTTTATAAGTATTAAAGAATAATGGTAAGAGATTTTATAATAGCTCTTTTATTTATGAGATAAGAGTATTTTGAAAAAAAAACAACTAAAGAATAGGTTGGCGGAACCACAAAAGACTCGTAAAATAAACTTTCTTATAAATACATACGCACCTTACTCACCTTTTATAATTGCCATGCTTACGTTCTCCATAAAAACAGAAATTCTCTTTTAGTGATACTTTACACAAGATCATGAAGTGGGTTCAAATTTAATTAAAATCAAAATACAATACAATAATCCACAAATATTGCCTCAAGTGAGTTTAAAGATTTCTAAACACTAGTGCGAAACCGGGCTCTGCCGTTGCGATCGATTTACAGGTCTTGAGACGAAAGTAAGAAGGGACTTACGCACACAGTAAGTAAAAACAATTAATATGCCTGTAACTTTCCCCCAAATGGGTGTATCTTAAAACTAACCTCACCATTATTTTTCTAATTAAATTCTAGCCCGAAATTATGTATCATATTACCCTATTCCCATTTTGAAAACTTGACCTTAATTCAAAATGGCGGATTTCAAGATGGCTGCCAGCAAGGTCATATCTACCATACGACTTCCCCCCAGGACTTATATGTGTCCACATGGTTTTTCTTCACTTTTCTTCATTAACGCTCCGTTTACAAAGGGTAGTAAGGGACTTCTGTAGTAATCTCTAATAACCACATCACAATTCTTAAAAGTTATTTTAAAAAAATAGAAAACATGCACCATGGCAAAAATTTGTCATCACAAGTAATGATGCATACATGCCTTCTATCAGCAAAAAAAGTTTCATTGAAATTGGAGCCGGACATTTGAGTGGTGTCCCTTGTGGGATGTGATTGAACGTGACGTCAGAACACATCGCCTCCCGTCCCGGAATTTACGGGAATTAGGTGACCTGAGTGAACACATGTGGTGCCAGCTCTCTCTAGCGACCTATCAAGGATCATTGCGTGTATGCCAAGACGTGTCGCCGTTTTTATTCATGCCAAAAGTCGACATACTGACAATTAGGTAGGTGGTCATGATGGTCTGGCTGATGTGTGCGTATATTTTAACTCGTACATTTTGTCTCGACTCGAATTTCGAGACGTCTCGACTCGAATTCGAGTCGAGTCGAGACAGAGACTGTCGAGTCGAGACACGAGTCGAGACAGAAACATATTTTCGAGTCGAGACACGAGTCGAGACAACATTTTCTCGAGACGAGTCGAGACAGGCTTAAATCTCGACTCGACTCGACTCGAATGCATCCCTAGTCGCCATGTCTATTGGATGTGGGATTTTTCTTAGAAGGAATTCATAACGTAAATCTTCGAAGCTTCTGCGAATTCTACTAAGAGGATTCTGTGTTTGTGTCGTTCGCCATATCCGAAATTTCTTTTTGCTTTTTCGTTTGTCTTTTTTTTTTCAATTCTGGCGTTGAAATCTCACATGATAATATTTAGGTAATTATTTTCTCTGTTATTAAATTATCTAATTTCTTAGTCTTTAATTATACTCCTCTTCCTGAATGGCGTGTTTAGAATTAGTTGAAGATATGTGGACTGGTCGGATCAACCACCAAACTCATATTTGTTTTGATATAGAATTTCGCTTATATATAGGGATGCGCTCGAGTCGAGACATGTCTCGAATCTCGACTCGACTCGACTCGAATTCGAGTCGAGATTCGAGTCGAGACACACTTTGTAAAATTCGAGACGAGTCGAGACAAACGTATTTCTCGACTCGAATTTTCGAGTCGAGACACGAGTCGAGTCGAGACGGCTCTTAAAAATCTCGACTCGACTCGAATGTCTCGAAAATCTTTCTATAATTTTTAATATTATTTTGAAGAAAGTACTCACTCAGAAACAGCCTTGAAACCAATTCCAGCTTTTATTCCTTCAGAAAGGTACAGAACGCATAAAATTAATAGTTAATCTTTAAAGATCAAGATTTAATTTTCAGCTCAATTCAGTTAATTAGAACTAATAGTTAATGTCATTGTATTTCGTTGTACTGCAAATATAATCATAACAATAATAATAATAATTGATTATCTAGTTTGTATAAAACTATTATCCGTAGTCTAAATCTAGTTTGTATAAAACTATTGCGATAAAGTGAACTTCATAAATTCTCTGAATGAGCAGTTGGTAGTCTATAGTAATTTAGCATAGTTATAATTATTGTGTTTTCGTTCCCATGAACGCAATAGGGTTCCGTAACTTCTGGATTATTCGCTTGCCCAACTATTCTGAGGCTTTAATATGTTGCAGCATATCACGAGCTACGGATAATATATAATGTAACATTTGTTGTACATCACATATTATGATACGAGACTATTTTACATAGTATATCTTATCTAATATAAATAAAATAAAGAGTTTGTTTTTGTGTTTGTCTGTCTGTTTGTGTGCGACCTGGGGACCAGACGAGTGGACCGAGAGTTCCCAAAATTTGGTCACGGGTACCTTAGTCCAGGCCCCAGATCAAGACGAAGCGTTTTTTTTTTTAATTTCGAACCAGGGGGTCTCGGGGGGGACGTTTACTGGGACCGACCTGGGGACCAGACAAGTTGACCGAGAGTTACCAAATTTTGGTCACGGATACCTTGGTCCAGGTCCCAGTCTAAGGCGAAGCGTTTTTGTCAAAATTGGAACCAGGGGGTCTCAGGGTGGCGTTTAGCGTGACATGTAGTAAAAGTAATCCAAATTGATCGACATTAGTGTCAAATCCATAGTTTTCACGGTCGCTGAGATCAATGGTGACACTTAAATCAGCGATGACTTGCAAATTCAGCTACTACTGTATGCGGTCCGGGTGTCAGCGGGTGAGGGATACCGAGACATGTATAAATAAACCACATTGATTGATACTAGTGTCAAATCCATAGTTTTCGCGGTCACTGAAATGAATGGTGATACTTCCACAGGTGTTGACTTCCAAATACAGCCCCCATGCCAAGAATGGGTATATTAAGCTAGTATTACAATAAATGGACTGCTTGGATGCCAAGAACTAGTACAGATAAGTACCATTCACTTCTATGAATAGGTATTTTTTAAAAGGATTTTTGTAAACACTAAGTTATAAAACAATGAACTACATACAGTAGTTATGGTTTTGGTTCCCAACATAAAAGAAATATGGATTGTTCATGAGATATTGAACTTCAACTTTCACTCCTGGAAAATTTCAATTTTGGAGTTAGGCCACTTGGCATCAAAGCAGTTCACTGTAAGATAAATACATTCCGCACATTAGTAACATAGTTGTTCAGGGGCCTTCGATTTCCATCCTCTCAAATGAAAGCTGAACGATTGCTTGATACATGCTGACTATATAGGAGAAATAGTGTATTAAGTTTTCGAGCTTTGGTGCGTATCCGTATTTACACTCTGATATAACTTTAAGTTCACATTCAAATCGAGTTAATTGTTTAATGCATTTCGAAAGCTTTTGTTTTTATGCAGCTCATTACGGAAAATCTATTTCATAATCGTAACATTTATGTACTAAGAAACTATGAACGTAAAGTGGACTCGACCTAGCCCAGTGGCCGCTGTGACTCAGTGGCACAGCTCTCACCCTTGGTGTGTGAGGACTCTGATTCTGTGTGTGTGTGTGAACTCCGCGGCTAGTGTACGCGTCTTTGCCGTGGAAGACTCGGGTTCAATTCCCGGCGCGAGCTCATGTAGTTCGGATTCCACGTTAATCAGTAGGTCTACATTTCATATATCCTCGCTGCTGAAAGAGACGGTAAAGTCAAAATCAACTCAACAATATATATATGTGTGTGCTTATGTGAATTTCCTCGTGGCTGTATGGTTAACACATACGCCTTGATCGCGGGAGACTGGTTCGATTTACGGTGGAAGCTCATGAAGTTGTTACCGGTATCCCACTTTAAACTGTAGATCCATGCCTCATATAACCATAGATATAATATATATGCCTTTGATACACTTATTTTCCGACTTGGAAGCCATCGAAAATTTCCGGACACAGAGTCCCGTAGACCGAAAATGAGAAACACGGCTACAGAGTAAAACAGCCATAGAAATTTAAGCTTTTTAGGCTAACTTAATCCTTACATATAATGCAACTAGCTTGGCCAAGTTATAATGGAGGAAATGCTATCATTGCAACACTCTGAGAATAGAAAATGTTCGTCAGGTATTACTATCCCCCCCTCTCCTGCAGAATGAAAACCCTGACTAAAACTCAATATATATATATAAAACTATTTTGTGTAATGTAACAAACAGTGGCGGATAGTATTCATGTTTCCTTGCAGAGGTCCTTACGAGGGTTCGCTTCCATCTTCCTCTCCTCAAGAACTAAAATAAATTAAAACATTGCTATTACTTGTTAATCTTGTACAAAGGACGCAATTAAAGTCCCAGTGTAACACCCCTTCACATTTAGATTTTTTCCCTGGAAGAAAACCAGTTATTATTGTTTCTTGATTTCTCAGTCTCACCTATATAAACATACGAATAGAATTACAGGATAGGACATGTTTAGAGTGCTTGCACGTGACATCTAACTATATTTCTCATCAAATGTGTCACAGATGAAAATTTCCGTTTGTACTTCCTCTATTTTCTGGTACATATGTTTTATTTATGTTATGTTGCTAAAATTCGTTAGGAAACAAGTACAGACTGCGCCTGTGTGCCTGACAAAACGTAAATGTACTGGATAATTATTTCTTCACTTTCTTCCAGAAAAAAAAGTAACCCATCTCATGTCGGCTAACAAAAGGAGGTAGCGGACCAAAGATAGCCGTTGTTTACCTAAGGTCGTTACACAGCAGGGGTTTCATTCAGTCAGAGGGAAAAGAAAAAATAATTTAAGGTTTCTACATTTGTTTTGAACTGCAATATACTTCTTCCTTTTATTTTAAGAACCATTTCCTTCTCATTTGTCTGCACCAGAAAAAAATGCAAAAAAATCACTAGAATGTGCCTATTTACCCAAAGTACGTACTAGATCACTAGTTCAATAGTAAAATCACTAAATCTAGTACGAAATCATAAATGTGGCATCCCTGGGTTGGAGTAAAAACTAGTCCGTATTTCTACTGCGTTCTGTTGTTGAATTCACAGAAATGTTCAAAAATAAATTCAAGAAGTAAAACACGATCCTACAAAAGACTGTTTACTTGCTCACTGGTTTTAGTATTGTGAACTGAAACTCAAGTGCGCAGTCATGTTGAATACATCTGTCCCTTTCTACTTTACAACTTGAGGTGGGATGAGGGTCAGGATAGATCTAGTGATATACCGCTAAAGGAAGTGCTTCAGTATGTCGTATTGCGGTATGTATTGTTTATACTACTTACAACGTTACCCCCCACATAAAATATAAATTCACCCTTTCTCCCTTCCCTTTTTCGAATACAATGAACCGACTCTTTTGTTGAAGAAAGATGCTAAAAGAAAATTGAAACATCTGTGTCTAAACTTTCTTTGAAGCGCAGTCTTTTGTATTTGTAAGGTTTTGCGAGTGTTTTCGAGATAGTCAAATCTTTTACCATGGACTCCTCCTGCGAACTGACCGTGAGTAAACACCCGATCTCGTTGTGCTCAATTTGTCTCGCACACGTGAAATGGGTTTGTTGTTTCCAAAACAAATAGGAAGTTACCTTGTGCTTTTGCATTTCTGCACGCACACAGGTACCATTGTTGTTTTAATGATCAGAAGAAATATCAAAACCATCCAATATATATGATACAAAACAGCTAACAGAGGGAGGCAAAGATAAAAGAAGGCCTATACCAAGTTTTCCGCGTGGTATCATTATGGAGAATAAATATTTGATAAAGTTACTTAGATGCGCTTAAACTTATTCCATCTGTCCTTATAATTTTTCTGGTCTCATCAATTTCTCAGGAGAATACGTACAACATATGTCCAAATTCCATATATACTCTTTCTAAACTAATGAGTAAACTCATTAAAAACACCAACTGATATCAATAAACAGGAAAGAAAACAATACTTTATACTTCTATCATTTGGTACACATCTCTATGAAGCACAGCTTGTTTCTTTTCGAAATAGCTCCTTCGTGTCACAGCTGTGGTTAGTTTTGTTTTGTGTTAGGATGAAAGAGAGAAAAATACAACATTTGCTTCGCGGTGAAGTTATATATATTATTAAGATGAGCGGTGATAAGCGAGGTTTAACAAAGAGTGCCTTTCGGATGCACAATTTAACGGGTAGTTGCAGTCCGTGTTGAGAATCGAACCAAAGCTATGTAAGACATGTTAATATTGAGCTCTTTTGTGGTAAAAGTGAACTTCAGAAACACACAAAAGACTTGAAACATCAAGCTAATGTAAAGCAATTGAAAAATAGCCTACCTATCGGTGCATCTTTTCTGTGGCTAGGAACATGCAGTGTGTAGCAACAAGGATCGTGTTAAGGACTTTTTTTCGAACATAACATTCCCTTCCACACCATAAAAGACAATATAATGTTTGTTAAAAGAAAGTGCACATAATATTTTTAAATTTTGTTTGTGATCCTATCATGCATAATTATAAATAATGCCTTTCATACTACGAGAATGAGTTCAACTATACGTCATGGCCCCTCTAAAGCGGGGCCGCGGTGGCTCAGTGGTAGATCGTACACCTCTGGTGTTTGGGGACCCTGGTTCGATCCCAGCTCGCACCAAGTGAACTTTGTGGTGGAAAACACCGTGTGCGTGGGTTTCCTCGGGGTTCTTCCGTTCCTCCCACTTTCTTCATTCCACGATTTCACTAATTTCTCATCATCACCCCTCTCCTTTAGCCTAACCGGCATAACCGTGGGGAGTAAATCTCAAAGATTTCACTTCATTTTTTCCCTCGAAAGTGATATCTTTCAAAATTATTTATTGTTAGATATTATAAATTTACGGTATCTATTTTAGTGGACAGGAAATTTTGCATCTAATCGGATAATTTCATGGCTTCTAACAGGAATTCGCAGTTACGAAATTTGCATCACTGTCTTTTGAAAGGATGCCTAGAAAAAATACTACTAGAAAATAACTGAAAACACAAAATGGATTTGATAGCCAAATTCACGTCATCTTGGTGCGTCATCATTTTTCTTTAAATATTTGTATTTAGTATTAGATTAGAGTTTACTGTCCCTTTCAGCATCAAGGCTATATGAGACGTGAACTTACAAATTAACGTGGGTTCAGAACCACAGGAGTTCCCATCGGAAATCGAACCTAGGTCTCCCGCACCAGAGACGCGTACGCTAATCATATGGTCAAGGGTGTTCGATAATTAGTAATGTGTACATAAAGTTGTGAAATTGTGCTTGTATAATGGAATGCAATTCCTTCTACTGACATAAACCTTCACAATATTAGCTGGACAAAGTATCTTTAAAAAGAAAATGTCACTCTTTATGTTTCAGTTCCTGGTTCGACTGAAGGATGGAACAAATTGCAATGAGCGTTTTTGGATCCTACTTTGTGTAGTTGATTCATCATAAACTTGGTATTTGATACGGATATGAACTATAACACTTATTTGGTGTTTATTTCTAAATAATAAGTCCTAATACAACTTCATAAAGTTGTAATTCTTCTTTAGTTTGTATCACTTTACACAATGACAAATCCAAAAGGTGTGTTGTATCGGTGCAGTACCAGTTTTTCACGTTTTTCAAAATGTTCCAAAACCAAAGAATAATCTTTAATTTCTGATATTTTAGTCGTCACAAATTACAATTTTATAATGTAGTCAATGTTTATAATTACTGGGCAGTTGGGCGTTTAAACTAATGACATCATAATAAAGTCAAACCCATAATTTTGAGTTGAATTGATTCTGAGTTTAACGTCCCGTTCAGCAGCGAGGCTATGTGAGACGTGGACCTACTGATTAACGTGGAATCCGAACCACATGAACCCCCACCGGAATCAAGCCCAGGTTTCCCACGCCAAAGGCAAGTATGTTAACCGTTAGCCACGAAGGAGCTCCAGCATAATTTTAGTGGGCGATAAGAAATATCTCGCCAGTGCTTTTACAATAAATAAAATTTTATAAGTATTAAAGAATAGTGGTAAGAGATTTTATAATAGCTCCTTTATTTATGAGATATGAGTATTTTGAAAAAAAAACAACTAAAGAATAGGTTGGTGGAACCACAAAAGACTCGTAAAATAAACTTTCTTATAAATACATACGCACCTTACTCACCTTTTATAATTGCCATGCTTACGTTCTCCATAAAAACAGAAATTCTCTTTTAGTGATACTTTACACAAGATCATGAAGTGGGTTCAAATTTAATTAAAATCAAAATACAATACAATAATCCACAAATATTGCCTCAAGTGAGTTTAAAGATTTCTAAACACTAGTGCGAAACCGGGCTCTGCCGTTGCGATCGATTTACAGGTCTTGAGAGGAAAGTAAGAAGGGACTTACGCACACAGTAAGTAAAAACAATTAATATGCCTGTAACTTTCCCCCAAATGGGTGTATCTTAAAACTAACCTCACCATTATTTTTCTAATTAAATTCTAGCCCGAAATTATGTATCATATTACAATATTCCCATTTTGAAAACTTGACCTTAATTCAAAATGGCGGATTTCAAGATGGCTGCCATCAAGGTCATATCTACCATACGACTTCCCCCCAGGACTTATATGTATCCACATGGTTTTTCTTCACTTTTCTTCATTAACGCTCCGTTTACAAAGGTTAGTAAGGGACTACTGTAGTAATCTCTAATAACCACATCACAACTCTTAAAAGTTATTTTTAAAAAAATAGAAAACATGCACCATGGCAAAAATTTGTCATCACAAGTAATGATCCATACATGCCTTCTATCAGCAAAAAAAGTTTCATTGAAATTGGAGCCGGACATTTGAGTGATGTCCCTTGTGGGATGTGATTGAACGTCACGTCAGAACACATGGCCCCCCTTCCCGGAATTTACGGGAATTAGGTGAGCTGTGTGAGCACATGTGGTGCCAGCTCTCTCAAGCGACCTATCAAGGATCATTGCGTGTATGCCAAGACGTGACGCCGTTTTTATCCATGCCAAAAGTCGACATACTGACAATTAGGTAGGTAGTCATGATGGTCTGGCTGATGTGTGTGTATATTTTAACTCGTACATTTTGTCTCGACTCGAATTTCGAGACGTCTCGACTCGAATTCGAGTCGAGTCGAGACAGAGACTGTCGAGTCGAGACACGAGTCGAGACAGAAACATATTTTCGAGTCGAGACACGAGTCGAGACAACATTTTCTCGAGACGAGTCGAGACAGGCTTAAATCTCGACTCGACTCGACTCGAATGCATCCCTACTTATATATCGTTCTTCGTTTAGAAGACACTGTTTCCGGTTTCAGATATTCTTCTATTAGAACCTAATACAAGTTCACTTTACAAAACCAAAGGCATAAACGGCCATTCTAAGTATGATGTTAGTTTAGTGATAGGCATTATTTATTTATTTATTTATTTATTTATATTAGTGTTGCCACGAGACGATGCAGAACCATTTTAGACGAGCCAGACCACTTGTCCCGTCTCGTGTAATGTCTCGTTTCGTCTCGTGTCTCGAAAATCAAAACGCTAGCGGGAATGGCCAAGATTGAAATTGCCAGTGGTCATATAGATTGCAAAAGGAAAATCCCCTTTGTGCGAAAACATGTTGAAAAGCTTTCATAGAAAAGTGTCCTCTGTCTATTGAATCAAACAATCGTGATACATGAGCTTCCAGGAATATCATCCTTAATGTCTTGTCCCCAATTCCCTTGCTGTAAACCAAGGAATTCTCATTTTTTTCATTTCTGGTTGGAATGATGACAAACAAAATCAAAGACAGGGAAGATTTTTACAAGGTCAAGATACCGAACTACCACCACCATCTATTCAATTTGAAAACTGGGTAAGGTCTACACTCATTACAGGCTGTAGTTGAAAGTTCTGGCTGAGATGGCGGAAGAGAACAGAACAGTCTACACTTGTCTTTATTCTCTGGTGGCGGTATTCTTTTTGCTATATGAACCGAAAACGGCAATTGAAGTATGTCATCTTGCAACTAAAATTTTGTCTTCTCTCTCTCTCTCTCTCACACACACACACACACATACACACACACACACATACACATAAAAACACACTTTTACCATTTTACCAATCGCTCGCTTATTATACAGCAGTCATGTTGTAAAATTCACCTCTTCGTTTGGAAGGCGGGCAAAGACCAAAGAAAGCAAAGATATTATCGACGAACCCTTCAAATTGTTTGCTTTCAGCAAATTTATGATACTAATAATAACACTTTAGGTCAAGAGGTTTTACAGGGGGACCTTCGTTTTGTTACGCGGAAATGTTTGATCTGACCAGAGTGCGAAATTGCCCTCTGCTTCCATGTTGAGAGGAGGGGAATACTTTTCTTTCCTAGTGAATAATATTCATTAGGACCTGAATTATCTTCAGAAATGGTTTCTTGCAGAGTGTAAAGAACATTTGGTATAATATTCATAGAACTCCGTTGAAAGCAGAAAATATCATGAGAATGATCAAAATTTGAACATTGAAGAGCATAATTAACAGAAAAGAAATAGGATACCCAAACCATATTTTTAAACCTGCTATAAAATGTATATCCTATATTTTTACCAATTCCTTATCCCATGAAAGTATCCTGGGGAGGATATTCTCTCCAATTTTTTTTTCACACTGAAATCCTTTTATCCCGTACTATTTCCCCCTCTGACACAATACGAAAAAACAAATGCTGTTAAAATCCATAAACATGACCCTTCCGGGACTCAACCCGGGGCCTTCAAGCCAATTGTCTATCGCCGCAGACCGCTCGGCTTGGTATGAAGATGTACGTTGTATGATTGCGAATAGATCACGACAATATAAGAAACTTTAATCCAAAATGACCGCCCAAAAATCAACTTTTTTTTAGACCACTAGCTAATCTGGGTGTACTGTCATGAGTTTGTTACAAAAACGGGGCAACCACCACATAGTAGCACACACCCCGCACAAAAATAATTGCAACAAATCTAAACATGCTAAAATGAAAAATAGTTTTTGGATTGGTATGGGTTAACACTGTGAAACCTAAAGGCTGGAATATATGAAATCAAAGTGTACACACATATCTATCTCTCTATTTATCTATATATCTTTCCGTCTCTCTCTCTCATATATATATATATATATATATATATATATATATATATATATATATATATATATATATATAGCAATTTACTGTATATTCGTGTATTGAAACTGGTGAAACAAATTTCAATGTTTCAGAATGTAAAAAAAAAAAAAAAAAAAAAAAGCCAGGGACGAGAAGCCTCAGACAACTAACAGCAGAGATATATTATCTTGTAAACTATTTGTCCTTGCTTTGTGAGCTTATTTGAATTTATTTTTAAGACCTTTAGGCAACTTTGGCCGAATGGATGATGATGGGAAAATTAGTGGAATGAAGAGAATGGAAGGATACTAGACAACTTCGAGAAAACATACACATTCGAAAAATGAAATGAAATCTTTGAGTTTTACGTCCCACGATTATGCCGGTTAGGCTAAAGGAGACGGTGATGATGAGTAATGAATGAAATTGTGGAATGAAGAAAGTGGGAGGAAACAGGAGAACCCTGAGAAAACCCACGCACACGGTGTTTGTCCACCACAAAGTTCACTTGGCGGGGGCTGGGATCGAACCCGAGACCCCAAGCACCAGAGGTGAACGCTCTACCACTGAGCCACCGTGGTCCCCACACACATTCAATGTTTGTCCATCACAAAGCTCACATGGCACTAACCGAGATCGAACCGAGTACCACATACACCAGAGGTGAAAGCTTCACGGGTAGCTACCGTGACATTTCTTGTCTTGTGTGTTCTGGGTAATACTTGTAACTTAGTTGTATCTTGATTAGCATGGTGCAGCCTGCTACATTTTACTTTCGTTCCCATGGTATGCTGCTATATTTTTTACGAGATAAGATGAGACAAACGAGACGAGACAGGACAGAACCTCTCGAGACGAGACACGAGACGGGACTAGCACATTTTTCCGAGACGAGACATGCTTTGCACGAGACGGGACGAGACAGCCTGAAGTCTCGTCTCGTCTCGTCTCGTGGCAACACTAATTTATATCGTTGTGTCTATATATTTGAAATAAGAAATTTCGGTATAGCGTTTTTAACCTTTTTCTAGTCGAATTTTAGCGTCCTCTATATAAATACACTTGTTGCGCGTAACCTCCTACATAAAAAAAATGTTTTAGCTCCAAAAAAGCTCAAGTTTTACTGTATACATACATTTTAAATTTTAATTTTACTCTACTAAGTTAAGTCTAACTCGTGCTACATTTTCAGAACAGTTATACTATTAAATTTTCACTAAAATACCTTTGTAGAACACTACTCTAATAACTGCACAAACAATTCGTTCGAATTAGAAAACCGGTTGGATTCACAGAATTGCCCTTTTTCTTTCTTATCAAGTGACCGATTGTCCTTCATTATTGAACTCATATTTGTTCCTTCAGAATGCAGTAATTAAATGCTTTTTTCATATTATAAAGGGAAGGGAAGGTGAAACACACTATTGTTTCATTAAAGTTGAAATACGTTTTTTAAAAATCAAAAATTTCTCACTCTTTCTCCCGAGCCTTTGCTTCTGTAGTTGTACGTCAGACTTAACCCATGATTGTTAACAGCCTGATACTAAAAATAATACAAAATTTACCACTGTTCAAGGGCGCCCATCAGGGGGGCAAGGTGGAGCGCTTGCCCCTCTAGAGGAAATTGTACTTCAGAATATCGAAAACCCAAGAGAATTTTTACATTAATTACAGCAAAATTTGAACCTATATTTGAAACGTCGCTTATACTTGTCCCCCTGGAAACCACAACATGGGCGCCCTTGCCACTGTTGTTTTGCATGGTTATTCTTAAGACAAAAGAGATAATGAGACGCAACTTACCACAATCATAGATAATGTTATTCTACAACAGCAAATATAAACCTGAAGAATTTTCAGTATTGCCATCCATAGAAATTACAGTGTTACCAGAATAACACTTTCACCAATATCTAAGTTAAGACAGCGACTAGAGGAATGAACTCAGCTGCATTTGATTAGGTATCATGTCTTGCAATCCTGATAACTACTTTTTAAATAGATCTAATAGTTGTATTTAGTTTGTAAGAAACAAAATAGTCTTAACATACAGTTATTAAAATGAAATAGTCATGTTATTTAAAAAGTAGTTCACAGGAAACCAAAACAATATGAGTTCTTTCTTTATGATACGTAATCAAATGCAGTTGAGTTCGTTCCTCCAATCACTGCCTTAACTTAGATTTTAGGGGAGTTGCTATTCTGGCTACACTGTAATTTCTATGGATGGCAATATTGAAAATTCTTTCAGCTCATATTTTTTGTTGTAGAATACCATTATCTATGATTGTGGTAAGTTGCCATTATTTCCTTTCATTTATGACAAGCAAAGGAAAAATTATAAATGTTGTATTATTTTTAATATGTCAGGCTCTTAAGTCAGAAGTACAAAAATCTTTATCTGATTTTTTTATAATAATTATTATTATTAAACCTCAGTTGAATAAGTACTCGAAATATTGTCTTGCAATTACATAGACTACAACGTTTTACGCTGGTTTACATGCATATGTTTTATTAGAAAAAAATAATCAGGACTCAGCACTGATTATTGTAATTGATTCTTATTAATGATTAAATGAAAGGTTCCCATCGTCTAGCTTTTCAAACCTATCCCTGAGGATGAGAAAAATAAAACATCAAGAATTCGACACTTGTTTTAAGTTTAATAACCTTGATATAGCATACTACGTTGCTTGAATACTTAAGTCTTTCTTTCTTTATATTTTTAGAACTATATTCCGATGGATCACTGTGAAGAATTTGAATACAATGCAATTCGACGACAATCTTCGTGGTGACACTCCCATGGGCCTACTCAGAGGAATTAAATATGGAACAGAGAGCTACCACGTTCTATTCAAAAGACTGTGCAGGTAGGTGTTGATTCTTTCTTAACAAATTTCCCATTTAACAACAGTTAAATATCTACATTTATTATCAAAAGAGTAACAGTATTCTACACCACGACGATTCGTGGAGTTATTTGTATAAGTAATAATGTTGTAATTCAACTTTGTGGAAGTTTATATTAAAAGTGATCGTACGTTACGTGACGACCACTTATTATTAGTAGTGCCAAATACTCTTGCATATTAGCACGGGCAATATTTTGTGCCTCTCTTTTCGCGTCCTGCATATAGACTTCATGCAAATGAATAACATATCCCGTATTCTTTAAACCGAAAAACCCATTTACCAATTTTTGTGTTTGTTCCTAGAAAGAGAGACTTGGAATAGTAATAAAATTTCGCTTCTCGCTTCGGGTCGAATTTCACAATTTCATTAAAATGAATGTTTTTTTTTTTTTTTTTAATTCTGCACTTACATAAAAGCTCTACATATACTAAGATGTATGCCTTTCTGTTAAGCGGTTAAGAAAGCATTCCAGAATAGTTTACCGGTAGAGTGTTCATCTCTGGTACGAAGAGTCCCTGGTTCGGTCTCAGGTCATGTTAGTTTTGAGATGAACGAAGTCCTGTTCTTGGGTTCTTCCGTTTCCACCCACATTATCATTCTACCAATGATTTTACAGTCATTTAGTTTAATCAACCATCCGTTTCTTTAGCCTACAAATATAACCGTTTCACAGAATAAATTCGTGAAATCGGGTGCATCATTTTGATTTACTCTGTATCATTTTCTCATCGTTACACAAGTTTCAAAATAACCTTCCTCCTAGAAGTTTGTTATTTGACTTTAGCCATTTGCGCATAACTGATTTGGCTTCATCATTGGAATTGCGATATTAGTCGGCCAAGAATTTCTTCATCTGACCAAAAAGATTATAGTTGAACATGGATTTGCCAAACATTACGGCCAGATAGATAATTCGCCAGGAATATTTCTTCAATTGCCATGATATTCTGTTTTCTTGATGCCGTTAGTGGATCCCCGAGACGTGACAAACCCGCAAGGTACACGAGCTTCTTCAAGGAATTTGCGTCACCTGGAGATAGTGTTACTACGGTCCATATAGTCTTCCTCATACGCGCACACAATTTCCTTGATGATGTCACATTATTTTTGTTTGTTCGGATTTTGGTTCTTTTACCTACGGAAACCGAGCTACAGGTACTAAACTCATAGGGCCTTATGCAGAGTCGTTTTGACGTCTGATTAACGCTATACTACGGGGTTGACTAAAGGATGGATTGTATTCAGAGTCTCTGATTAGGACGTAGTATTTGACGAAGTTAATCACATGTGACTAATTAATGTAAAGCAGAGGCTAATCTTTTACCCACAGATTAGCGAGTGACATAACATATCGCATTTCGTATTTCATGTGTTTTCATTTTTACAGACTACGCATGCACTGATCTACTTTTCCGTACTTGTCACATTTGTTTTTCTCACCCGCTGCATTGAGGTTATATAAGTTAATCATACCCAAATCAACTTTTTGGATGTGCTCAAAGCAGGGCCTAAAATTCAACGAAATCACAGCTCCACATTGGTAAAAATTTTATATAGTATAGAAAAACTAGTTTAGTCAGCATTTGTTTTGACATATCAGTGTTCTGTCCAGTACATCATGTTTACCTGCGACCCAAAAGAAAATATTATTATATTATTATTATTATTATTATTTAGGAAAATTTTGGCATCCAGAGCAAACAAAATTAAAGGCACATTAGGATACATATTTAATTGTATTGTATTAAAACCATAAAATACAGGAAACAAACCGATAAGAAAAATAGTCACACTGGAAAAAAAGTCACTTTTTCTTACATAAGAATTTCAGTCATTTTTCCGTGATCATCACGCTGTCTCAGTCTGTTTTCTGCCGAGGCAAATACACGGTTATACCAGGGCTGTTCCTTTGACTTCCTACGAACTTCAAAACGCCTTTCCTTTCTGGCCAGCCATTTCATAACAGCAGGGGTTGGACTAAAATCTTTCAACGGACCCATATTTATATTAACGTGAAGGTAATTTTTCACAGTAGTGGGAGTCAAAGAGAGTCTGTTATCTGTTTTCAATATGTTGTAGTCACTTATAAGTCTTTCAACATCGGAAGAAGATGGTTTCGAAGCAACAACTCGGGCTAGACTTGTTGACAAAGCATGAAATGACTGATTTCCCCAGATTTTCA
The DNA here is from genome assembly GCF_964235325.1 of Thermobia domestica. NCBI lineage: Eukaryota > Metazoa > Arthropoda > Insecta > Zygentoma > Lepismatidae > Thermobia > Thermobia domestica. The sequence goes on along the minus strand of NC_137469.1, from coordinate 128,946,898 downwards.
TGAGAAGGCTTTTAGCGTCCAGACCTTTCAACATACTGCACGATGATGCCTCTCTATATTGCATTGCGAACTGCAATCTGTATCAGGACAAATAACTTTGTGGCATTCTCTTAAGGCATCATCAGTTACATCCTCTTGCAAATCACGCAAAGGTCCAAAGCAACAATACTGTTTTCATACAGCAAACGCTGACTAACAAAGTTAATTATGGAATCCAGGACTTCGTAGCGTACTACAGTAAAATCTCTTTTCTCACTGACATATTTCTTATGGGATTTATTGCGACGTGTGTTACGATGAAGTTGAATACATGTAATGAGTACTGTATTTCTCCGTTGACGTTCTCTTGATCACGTTCGTTTAAAAGCGTTTCTTCCCACCCGCCTAACAGAGGTTTCTCTTTCATACTCTCCAATTGTGCTACAGTTCTATTTTTATTTGTTATTATGTCCAAAAGAAACATTTCATCACTCTCAAACTTCTGGCTTAATGTCATATGCTGGCAGTTATATGGAATTGAGTAACCCATTACATAATGAATGTATTGAATCAGTAAGACATAGTTTGATACACTAAACGCGTTTAAATGCATAATCCGAGAAAAGTAAGGTACTCACATTAATATCACTCCACACATTAAGAATTATAGTTCCACACTCCTTCCCTACAGTTCCACAAAGTGTGGAGTACTCCACTCAATTTTAGGCCCTGGCTCAAAGTAGACTCTGAATACCAAAAAGTGCACCTTCCTTAGTAAAGAGTTAGTATGCTACTAACTAGACTGTTACTAACACTCGATTAACGAATTCTCTCTGAATACCGCCCATATGCTCTTGACAAGTAGGTGACTGTAATCACATGCACCCAGGGGCGTCATTTAGGGGTTCAGGGAGGGGCAATTGCCCCCCCCCCCTGCGTTTGAGATTTATATAGATTTTATCAACACAGTAGTAGAAAGTCACTGAAAAACGCGAAAATTTACTGGGTCTGCCCCCCCCCCCCCAAGTAAAATCTGAAATGACGCTTCTGCATGCACCATCTTTGCTCAGTAGTTCACACTTCTGCAGCTAAAGTTGCACTTGAAACAAGCTGCCAATTGCAGTGCGAACTTCAAAGTGCGGGATGTTTCAAACAGAATCATTCGATTTCAAATCGTAACTATTTAACATTTTATCCTATTTGAACCAACAATGAACCGTCGGAAAGAACAAATTCTCAAATTCATGCGGTTGCCAGTAGGTCCCAGTAGCGCGCTTCCTTCACCGTAACTTCAGTGTTTGTTAGGATAATGACTGAACAGCACAAATTATTTTGCGTTCCATCCCATCTCTATACAGACCATCCCGTTCAAATAGGTCACAGGGAACAGGCCATCCTTTTGGTTACGAGTTAAGTGTTCTTTTCAGCACCGAGGTTATATGAAACTTAGCTTACCATAGGATCTGAACTTCATGAACTCCCATTCGGAATCGAACCTAGGTCTCCCGCACCAAAAGCACGTACTCTAATCATATAGTTCGTCTTTGACATGGGAGTTCGCTTTTCAAAGCACGAATAACATTTTTGGGGGGCAACTTTCACGAATTTTTAAATACTAAATTAGGCTCCAGCACCGGCGTAGGTGATTTGCAGTGGGAAGAAACACAAATACGAAGGAAGAATGAAGAAAACCAGTTCGCCTACTTTAGGCCTACCTGATGTTTTAATATGCTAAACAGGCTACCTCCAACAAGGTTATTGAGGAAGCGTTTTCATAGCTAGTGTTTAAAATTTATTTCATATTTACGAATTCAGTAACACGTGTACATTCGTGATTTTTCTATCTTTGACAACGCTTCCAGCATTAAAATACGTTCAACAGCAGTGTGTAATCAATTTACGAATTTTTAAATTAATATGAGACAAAAAACTAAGGAAAAATCGGCAACTATTGTATGTTCTGAATCACAGTGTATTTCTAGTTACCACGACTAAACACTGCAAGCTTCCAAGTAAAACTTTTAGAAAAAAAATAAATAAAAAAATACGAATCCACCAATCTTTTGCAACTGTTATTAGCTACCAGATTCTGCGGGACATCCAGATTTCACCCATCAATAAACTATGCTTTTTGCATTTTATGATTAACGGATTCCTCAGTGCCCAGTTACAATGCCTCAGTGACAGAGAGCTCACCTCTGATGGTAGGGTCCTTGGTTCAATCCCAGAGCCTTGAAGTTTGTGGCGGACAGCATCATGTCCGTGGGTTTCCATTTGTTCCCACATTGTCATTCTACCAAGTGCTTCATAATCATTCACTTTAATTAATCAATAAATCAATGTAAAGTCAGCGACAAAAGTTCTTTCCGTTTGATGAAATTAGTTTCGTAAATAACTTCAGAATGAAAGGACAATTTGAGTACAGTTTTCGGTAAATTAAAAAGAATGTAATGACTGTATGTTACCACCACCGTTATTCCCAAAATAAACTTTACCAAACGGAAAGAAGTTTTGTCGCTGCCTGTACGTACAGCATAGATTGTGCAATAGTTATGAATGTTGTGCCGACCTTTAAGATTATAGTGACAGAGATATAATCTGGCCTGCCTGTAAGCGAAGGTATACTGATAAAAATAAAACTTTTATTGCTTGAAATTAAGAGAATTAAGGTTGTCTAGTGCATTAATTGAAGTATACAACAATTAGTATATTAAAAATGTTTTCTTCGTTTTTTCGTCCGCTTCCGAAAAAAAATGGTTTTACTGGTGTTATTTCCCTCATGAGCCGCCTCTGCTCATTACTTAAAACAGTTATGGATAATCTATCCTGCCTGACTCATTCGTGTCTCAATGTCCATTGTAGAAATTTCCAGCACTTTATTTAGGAGGTACTGGTTCAATTCATTTTCATGTGTTGCGTGTTTTACACGTACCGTCAGGCCCGTATTAATATATTGTGCTTTAATCCCCCCCCCCCCGCCTCGCACAAACTTGTGTTTCAAACAAGGAAAGAAGATGTGATTTTGCAAACATTTTAGTAGCAGTTTAGGTATGACAAGTTACAAAAGTTACAACGTAATTTTAAATGGCCTAATTCTCTCAATGGTGATTATGATGTGATGTTCTGCCAGAAGGTAGGAGTTTGACCCGAAGGTCCGTGGGGAAAGTGAACCCATGGTAGTTTGCCATTGCCTTCCATGGGATGATGATGATGTATTAAGGACAGGACCTTTAGCTTAACTTGGAATCCGAGTCACTTCTGTTTCCACCTGTAATCGAACCCGGGATCCCTTGATTACAATACAACGAGCTTAACTACTCATCCATTGGGGATATACATATTGGGTGATATCAATAAAATGGAGAAGTTACTCATTATTCCCAATTTTGTAGTAGCTACTCGCATTTGGTATCAATAAAAAGAGAACTGAGCACTACCCGTCTTGGCTGATCTAAGAGAAGCCTCTCCCCTTTGGAGTAACCACACCTCTATTCTCGAGCCAAGTAACTACTCCGAGTTTGATATCAATAAAACTCAAACTCCCCTGTGATGCAAGTAACTTCTCCAAATTTGTGGAGCAAGCTCAGTAGGTGACTCCGTGCGAAAAATGGCAGAGTATATGATTGCTTTGTAGCACAGAAAAACTTATACGCTGCATGGAAATGTTGCAAATAGTGATTACAAAAAGCATTATATGTTAATGAAAGAAAATGTAGAGTGGTTAGCGCAACATTTTTTAGGAGAATCAACCGAAATTCGGGGTGGTGCACTACGTAATGATGAAAAGATGCGGGTTTTCTTGCGTTACGTGAGTGATCCAAGATTCCAGGTCTGAGTGCCGAAAGTTTTTGGTGTGGCTCAAAGTACTGTGTCTATGGCTATTACAAATGTAATGAATGCAATTATTGCGGAATCTGAAAACTGGATTAAATTTCCGGCAAGTGTGCGTGATATGCAAACAGCAAAGGCAGAGTGGCAAGAACAATATACATTTCCGGATGCTATCGGAGCACTTGACTATACCCACGTGGCATTGAAGAAACCTAGTATTTTGGAGACGAATACGCTAATAGGAAGAGCTCATTCGTGGCTAAGCGGTTTACATACACGCCTTTGGCGTGTGAGACCGCGTTCGATTTCCGGCTGGAGCTCATGCGATTCGGATTCCATTTTAATCAGTAGGTCCCGTCTCATATAGCCTCGCTACTGAAAGGGACATTAAACTCAAAATCAACTCAACTCAACGTTGATAGGAAAGGAGTATACATTTGAATGTATTTCGTTTATGTCAAAGCGAAAGGGGACACGTATGATGTGGATGACGTGACTGGCTGAACTTTTTTTTTTTCTTAAAGGAAAGAAAGGGACCAAGTGTCTGATTTCGTTCTTAAAGCTAAATAATCTACAAAGACCTTGGACAACACGTGATATGCGCTTGTCGTGTTAATCTTGATATTGCTGGATTCGAATCAACATCCATCAACTCCAATAGGTTCGCTCCCATGGTTTCAGTATTACTGTCTTGTTCCCCCCCTTTTTTTTATTAGTTTTTGTTTTATTCTCGCTTGAATATTAAAGATTCTCTTTTGGATTTGTGTCTCAGTAGTAGATGTATTTGATATTTCGTTGCATTTCATTGTAATTGCCTTCAAATCTTCGGCTTTCCTTCGTTTACTATCTGGTAACTGTGGCTTTGAAAGTACCACTGGAAATCTTTTTATAATATCCAACATATGCACTTTGATTGAAACTGTCGTTGCTACTTGTCCCTTCCATGGCATTTCGAATACTATGCATAGGTTACCCACAACGAAATGACCGCGCGACGGATGAGAGAAAACGCGAGTGAACGTTCATAAACCTGGAGCAGTCTAGACCTGAGTAGTAGCTTGTTTTGTTGATACGAAATTGAGGGAGGAGATTACTCCAGGTGTAGTTACTCCGATTCTCGAGGACTTCTCAGGAGTAGTTACTTATTTTTATTGATATCAACCATTCTCTCAATACTGACATGTAATTGATTCATGTAGGTTTTAATTTACTATCCGGAGAAAATGTATTCTACATTTGTGCATTATTTCTTAAGCTGTCTGTCTGTAGCGCTTTTCATCTCCAGAAACATAATAGACAGAAACATGAAATTTTCATGTTTTAAAGCTCTCAAAGAAATGATCCAAATGACCTGTTCCTGGTCCCTAGGTCACACCTGAGTTGAGATAAAGAGTGCAAAGTTCCCATAAGAATAACATGGGAGCATTTTTAAAATATTTGAAAATGAGCAATATTAGAGTTGAATTCATGATTTTTGGGGTGGCTGAGTTGAATAGTGACAGTTTTAATCCAATTCAACTTCAAGGTCATACTCCACTCCCCAGGTAGTGGAAGAGATTTTGAAAGTAATCAAAAACGAGAGATATTAGTGTTGAATTCATAGTTTTCGAGATTGCTGTGTTTAACGGTATCAGTTTTTATGATGTTCAAGTTCATCCGCACCCCTTGGAGTGGGGTGAGAGAGGATGACCTTTTAAAAATAATCAGATAAGCTAGCTAATTACTAACTACTGTAATTAGAGCGAATTAAACACAATGACATATTTTCTCACACTTGCGCGGGGCTCTGCGGGTTGCTATTTAAATATTACTTTAATGTGAATTTTAAAAATCCAAAATTTTGCCGCCCTGTGCTTGAGCACAGAGTAGCACTTACCTAAATACGAGGCTGCTTACCATGTATCCTGAAACCTTTTTCGTGAATAAATAATTAGCGTTACTGCCTTTAGTGCGGGGGCATGGTTTCGGGCCCTCGCAGTCTCGGATCCTTCCTTAAGCTCCACTTCTTATATATTCTCGCTAACCCCCAAACTATGCTGCTGAAATTTACTCCAAGTAAGGATGAATATCACTTTTTGACTAAGAATGAAGATTATATTTTATCGTATGTATGTTGCAAATAATGAGTCATGAATTCCCAACAGATGAACTAGCGATGCTACTCTACTGTAAAGAGAACAGGAAGAGAGCCATTATTTACGTACAAAAGGGAGAAAATTTCCTTCGCCGTGGTTGACGTCATTGTGCTGGTAACTATGCCTCACTTTGACCTGGCCTCACTGTTTCTCGCTGTTTAATGTTTTTTTGCACCGGATTCTTTTTTGTCCTTCATTCTAAATACCACAGTCACGCTGTCTCGGATGCGTTGGAATTAGGAGAGTTCTTTCTTTCTATGAACACGTGAAAAAGAGAGATATTATTACCAGAGCACCACACGTATACACGTGCACAAATCGGATAAGATTTATCAAAATAAATATTAAGAGTACTAGCCTGCTTCTGTTCACGTCTTTCATATTTATTTTCTATGCTAATGTCAAATGAGTGTAAATTAGTTCCAATTTCCAATATATATGACTAAGATCTCCCTATTTTTCTAATGTACTGTATTTTTAGGTAGGGCTGACCATAGGCAATTTGGCGCGCTTCCTCCCCTTTCTCCAGGAAGAACAAATCTTAAAAGCCATGATTTTAAGTATGTTACTCCATCATGAACAACGAAAGGAAGGGAAAGAGCACTCACACTCAGAAAGGTCTAAACACTACAAATCCAATCTCTTTGTGTTTATTTTTTTCTTTAAATAATAATCTATTATATTAGTAAAAGATAAAACGAAGACACCTGCAGAGAAAAGATTAAACAAACACACCTTTTTATAGAATTCAATATCGACTTTCAATCTCAATATATCAGTTTGCAATTCCACTGCAAATAGCTCTTTTATTTTTATGTATTAATTTTTCTTTTACATAGCTGTTAAAAAAATTTTAAGAAAAAGTTTTTTCCATCTTCAATGATAAGAAATTTCTTTTGACAAAGACAAGACTAGTTTTCATATCAAAACTGTGATAACTAACTAAGTGGAACAGGTGTTCGTTACTGTTCGAGAATTGAGTTCTTGTATTTGACAACAATCAAGGAATTCATGCTGGGATTTGTTTGACCATTTGTTTTAGCACTGTCCATGTGACCTTAAATTAATGCGACCCAAACACAATTTATAAATGTAGTATTCAAGAAGAAGGTGAGCTTAGTAAATTTAACTACCATCATCATGAAGCATGTTTCCAGCAAGAAATATTTGTTTTAAATAATATAGTTATGACAGATTTTGGGTGGCCCTGTTTTTAGGGAGTGCAATATCCACAATAATTAAATCAAATGTAATTCTTGGCTGTTGAAATTTTTCTACAAACTAAATCAATAATGGCATGGGTAACTTTTTAGCTATTTTTGACTAGATATTGTGTTGATTTAATATTATAGTATAGTAATTTAACTAGATATGTGTGGCAGTGATTTAATAATGGAGTGATTTCCCTAGATATTGCAGTGATTTAATTATGCACCGCAATGATTTTCCTATATATTGCGATGATTCCATGTATATTTTAATGATTTGACTGAGTACTACAATGGAATGAATACAGTGATTTGACTTGATATTACAATATTTATATCTGAAAGTGATGCATTCAGTCATAAAGCCTTGGGTAAAGACAAATATTTAGCTTTTCAGTATAATTTCATTCAGGCGAAGCCCAATTATCTTTCTCTGTGTAAATAAGTTGAGTTTCCCAAATTGTGTAAGATTCAGAAACCAATAATAAAATGCTAAACGATTTTATGTCAAGAATATCATAAAGATTAATATCAGATTTTAAAAATGCTTAACCATTTTCCTTTTTTAATATGCTGGTTTGGTAATGTGTTACTGTTTTTTTTTATTATTATTATTGTAATTCAATTGACTTTTTCCTTGAAAAGAAGAAATTAAAGTGTATAAATTGTACACGACTTCCAATCTTGTTTGAAAATTCAAATAAAAGTAAATTGGATTTTCTTAAAGAAATTGAATTGAAGAACGAATTGTTTATTTTTCAATGAATGATTAATTTGCTTTATTGCTTTTTAGAATATCTTAAATATATTTTTTTCTTTCTCTCTTTTAGTTATGCCGGTTTACACTGTGTTGTCATCAAGGGTTATTCAAAGTCTGCTGGATATCAACCTGGAGTGAGGTTTGAGGACAACAGGTTCAGGAACTCATGGAACGCAGTGTATGTAGCGGGTGCATGGAGATTCGTTCAATGCAACTGGGGCGCCCGCCATCTTGTCAACGCAAAAGAGGTACCTAAAGCTGGAAGCAAAGGAAAATCAGATAGTTTAAGGTGAGAATTGTATTTGATTTTAGTATACAATGGTAACACTTTTATTTATCAATTTGCAAACTATTAATGTTTTGAACAAGACCTAAAAAAAAAATATATATATATATATATATCACCTCCAGGCTTCTTTCCACGTTTACAAATACATGTTAAAATAAGACAGCGGAATTAATATCTTAGCTACTAGTAAAGCTGAGAAGTCGGATAAACTGGTATACCCGGGTGAAATTTGCATTACCTAATCCCTTGGTAAATCGAAAAAATGATGTTGGTTTAAAGATTTACACGGATAATCTACATGAATATCCCTTTGATAAAGGAAATATTTTATTCATAACGCTTCTCATGCAGGATGACAATGTGTAGTCTCCGACTTGTTAATATTATTCAGAATAGAGAATCTTACATACAAATATTTATTATGAAACCCAAATCTCTTCAAAACAATAGAACAATCGAAGCAGTGGATAGCTAGTATTATATTCAATAATCACCTATTACATCGAAAGACAGCAAAAGAACTGCTAAATCAATAGCCATATAAATTAAGGTGTGTTAATCAAAACATTCACAAATTCTTTTGCTACTTTTTATTAAAAATATAAACTAAAAACAGCAAAATTCAACAACAATGCAAATAACAGAACAAATAATGAATAATATAGTGTATATGAATTTACAATTCAACTTGACAATAATTTCATAATGGAATTATCACGTGGTTAGGTCTGAGCTTCAATGGCTGTCATTTCCCTTACAAACTTTTCAAATTTAATATCGAAATAAATTTAAAAAGTCGACATTGTTTTACTTGAATCGATAGTTCTAGTTCCAATGCGAAATGAACTGTGGCACTGGACTGAAATTAATACCTACAGTATTATTTGTCCACTCTTTCTCTACATGTTTAAATATTACAAATTATACGAAAACGAAAAGTATATGTTTTATTTACCTCATTCTGTATCCAAGTGCCAAGATAAGGCTTTGAAGATTGGATTACAGTTAAAATTCTTTATGATCAATTAATTGCCACTATTATATCACATGATGTACGGATAGGAATGTAAGGTAGTAGAACTCACATTACAATAATTATAATTGAAGGGGATTCCAAAAGAGCCTATGTCAATTTTTGTCAATTTTGAGATATTGGTTCTATTAAGTTCCTTTTCAGCATCTTTGTATATTAAACAGGATTTCATGCCAAAACTACATAAATCAAATTAGTTGTAGACAAAAGAAAACTGTGTTGTTTTCCAAAATATCCTTAGTCAGCTTATTCTCTGAAGTTATTTTCTGACTCATGCCTACAAACACTTATAAAACTCTTGCTATAGATGATAATTTCACCGTTATCTTACGAAACGTAGGCAATTACAATTTACTTTTAAGTAGATTACTTTTCTTGTACGGAAATTGAATGATGGAAACGCACACAAAATATCGTCTGCTGAAAACTTACTTTTTTCACTTAGGCTCTTTTGGAATTGAGCTCTTCAATTATTTCCACCAATAACTAGATTGTAAGATGTAAATGTATATGTTGAAGGATGGTGCTATCTTTTGTATTAGTGACTTAATTTCTAAAGGAAACGGAAGTATAAAATGATGATTTCTCACCACTCATGGTCCATAATATGACAATTACACTGAGTAGGGGACATATCAGCAAAGTAATTTATTCAAAGTTGCTTGATGATTTTAAGTTTACCTGGATGAATCCTTGATTATACAGTACCAGTGTTTTACCCGTAATATATATACAATTTGAAATCAAGTCATTTTTTAGTACGAAAATATTGATGTCTTACATTCAATTTTTTTTTCAGGTATGAGTATGACGACCATTATTTCCTGACAGATCCTAAGGAATTTATTTACGAGTTCTTCCCACTGCAACCAGAATGGCAACTACTTAAAAATCCAATTACGCTTCAGGACTTTGAAGAACTTCCATTTGTACGGTCCTTGTTCTTCCGATATGGACTTTACTTCCCAGACCAGAATACCAAGGCTGTTATGTACACGGACTCCACAGGTAACTAAGATATTTTCTCTTCGCTCTACACTTTTCATGAGAGAAATCACCGTAATATATATATATATATATATATCAAGAAGCAGAGAAAGGGTAATACTTCGAATACGAATACAGTAGGTTTAGGTGAATTGATTGAATAAATAGTATATATAGTGATATTTAATTTTTATATAACAAAAACATGTTATTGTATATTTTAGTCTTGTAAAATTTTAAGTTTATGCAAACAAGCAAAATCGTAAACACTGATATTACAAATTTATGTAAGCATTGCTTAAAGTGCGAAAATGCACATGGATACATTTTAAATGTTTGTCCAAACTTAAATTCCATAACTTGAAAAGCTAAATACGATACTTCATATTGCACGCAAAATTTATATCTAAAAAGTCATATTGAAACATCAATTCTACATAAAAGTCTCTAGTCCAAAGTTCAAAAATTAATAATAAATGTTTAAATGTTTATTCGGCATCAAATAGCATATAGCCACTAGTGTGCCAAAAGAAAAAAATGCGCATGCAATACTAATTACATCATAAGATTATATATTGTAATATAAAGATACAAATGAAGCACAAGTATTAAAAATAGAATAAAGAATGACAAATATAAGTAAGAAAACAGATAGTTACTAAATATGAGGTTGAAAAGAAAGAAAAATTAAAAAAAAAAAAGACTAAAGTGATTGTTCCATAACACTCACAACAAAACTCGCACAGTAAAATTTTACAAAAGATGATCTTCGGAAATACCAATATAAAAAACAAAAATGTGTATCTGTTCAGAATTAGGAAAAAAAAGGTTCATACAATTGATGAAAAAATATTATATATATATATAAATCCATACAATAATCAATAAAAATACAAAAACAAAATTAGGACAATCAACTATAAATATAAAAATACTGAGAAATTTCATACATTATTTATAAAATTAAAAAATAATTTACGCATCTACTTGAAACTCTTATGAAACACATCAAAAACAGGGTGAAAGTTATTAGCTGTTTCTATACTTCTATATATTGAAGACCTAATTAAATATTTACTCACAAACGAAACAAAATTCCTAATGTTTCTGTGAGGAATTCTTGAGAAAAAGTTCTGAAGAACAAAATCTCCATGCAGAATTACATGAAAAATTTCAAGTCAAAGAGCCGACGCCTGTCAGACAGAAGGGTAAGATTAAGATCCGCTCTTATGTCTGACAAGCTTGCCTCTCTTATTCCTTTAAATTTCCATTTTAACTAGGCTAAGAATGCATTTTGAACTGATTCAATCTAGGAACTAAAATACCTTGCTTCACTATTCCAAATTACCGTACAATATTTAATATGAGACCTAACATTACATATATAGAGAAATTTACAGGCGTTAATATTAGTAAAATTTCGGCATAACCATTTCAACTTGTTAAATTCTGCCTAGCTTTGGAGATTGCAACCTGAAGATTTTTCCCAGAAAGCAATTTTTCATCTAATATTACTCCTAAATCTCTAACATGCTTGACAAATTGGATATCTTGATTTCCTATCCTCTATTTGTAGATTAAAGGGATAACTTTTCTCGAAAACGTTATACCTTGCGTTAAATTTGACTGAAAATTTTGATATCATCAACATATAAAATATACTTACAAGTTAAATCAATACAAATGTCATTAATATATAGCAAAAACAAAAGAGGACCAAGATTAGAACCCTGGGGTACCCCGGAGATATTACTATGAATAGCAGAAACTTTCCCTTTATATTTTACCGTAAATTTCCTTTCATTTAAATATGAGGTCAACCAATCAATAATACAGTTAGGCAAATTATATCTTTTCAATTTATTTATCAATAGGTGATACGGTAATTTATCAAAGGTTTCGCAAAGTCCAAGTAAATGGCGTCAACTTGATCACCAGACCAAATAATTGGCAGTGTATAATGCACAAGAGTGTTATGTTACCAGCCATAAAACCATGTTGGTTTATATTAATTTCATCCTTTACTTTGTTATACACATATTTATAGATTATTTTCTCAAAAATTTTCGGAATTTCATTCATTACAGAGATTGATCGAAAATCATTAATAGACTTTCCATTAATTTTAGGTATGGGTGTTATAGAAACAATTTTCCATTCATCAGGATAATAATAATAATAATAATAATAATAATAATAATAATAATAATAATAATAATAATAATAATAATAATAATAATAAAGCAATCAAACATATAACAACAAATGGTTAACGTCAACTTCAGATGTAGGTCTAACAAGCGTCAACTTTGAACTATTCTCCAAAGAATAGACTATACTAACATCTGTTAATAAAACTAAGAAGTTAATCCGCTACAGACTAATCTACTTAATACTGGGAAACTATTTATGAAAACTGCAAACCCACTATTATATATAAAAAATAAACTAAATACCAACATGAACAGTCAAAAATACTGATTTCTCATCTAAAATAAATATTCACAAGTTAGTGATAATTGTATCATATAACATACCACTCTATTAGCCATCTCCAACAATTCAAACGAGCTACCTCTTAGCTATGTGGATAGCATACGTGCCTTTGGCGAGGGAGACCCAGGTTCGATTTCCGGCGGGAGCTCATATGGTTTGTATCCCACGTTAAGCTGCATGCCAGCGTCTTATATAGCCTCGGTGCAGAACAGGACGCTAAACTGAAGCCCTAACCAAAATCAGTGCAACAACTCAAACGCATATACATAAAACTTGTACATTAATTTGCATTAAATGGATCTTAAATTGAAACTTGCTTCTCAAATTAATTATATCTAAGTAACTTTATACGAGTACCAACATTATAACGATAATTAAGATCTTTGCTCATAATAAAACCTTTTTGACTATATTCCATAAAGTACCGTGAAACAGGGTAGAAATAAACTGGGATTTACACATATTACAATAATCTCATATTAGCATGTTGAGGGGGAAAAAAAGTGAAGATTGTATTGTTAAATAAAGAACTTAAGGCATAGTGTCCCCCTGAGGATGAGTGTCCGATTGTAACAGTAGAAATATTGAAAGAAGAATTGTGAGAGAAACATTAGTACAGGGATGCAAATAACCACTCGCCCACTCACCCGGGGCGAGTGGTTCATCGGTGCGGGCGAGTATTTAATATCATACCGAAGGTAAGTAAATGATTTCTATTGTGGGATGTGGGCTAGTAGATTTTTTCTTGGGCGAGTAAAATTTTTCTGCTTATTTGCATCCCTGCATTAGTAGGTGAATAATTCAAAATATTATAATGTTTTCCTCACGCTCGCTAACAAGCAATGTACAGAACAAGGCACGATCAAGTCCGACTCAAACTTCGCCCAGAGGACACATAATAGAAAAGAAGAAAAAATGCAAAATTAGAGCACAGACACTGTTGCAGTTACTTGTCGAGTACCATTTATCGTGGAGTCTTGCCCTATTATTCTGCCCTTCGAATACACGTTTGTTTTGCCCGAGTCTTCTACACTTCGTCCCGTCCATACCATCATACGTATGTTTTTCGCGGTTACATCATTGGTTTTCCTTTTGCATTTTACCTTACATTGATATATCATACACCCCGCTTCTCATTTCAATACCTTACGCTATATCCAAGATGGCGGCTTTCAAGATGGCCGCCAAGTCAGTGTTATAGCATATCAAATATCTTGATATCCTGGTGCTGCCCATCCTTTCCGTTTCCGACATAAACGGGCATCTTGCGAGCGGAGCATATCACCGGTGTTTCTGGATGGGGGCAGCTCTAATTTAGCATTTTTTCTTCTTTTCTATTATATGTTCTCTGGGCGAAGTTTGAGTCGGATCTGATCATGCCTTATTCTGTACGTTGCTTGTAAGTAATTGGGATTTATAACCTTGAAACGTAAATAATTAAATAATTATTAACCACTCGCGCTTCTCGGCGGACCTTTCTTCCACGATCACAGAAGATGAATTTATCCTATTTGTTTTCTGTCGTATTCTTCTTGTTTCTTCGTTTTCTGTCTTATGCCACTTGTTTTTTCTCGTTTTCTGCCGTATTCTTGTTTTTATCGTTTTCTGTCGTATTCTCGTTTTTCGTTTTCTATCGTATTCTTCTTATTTTTTTTTCTTTTCCTGCCGTATTCTTCTCGTTTTTTCGTTTTCTATCGTATTCTTCTTGTTTCTTCCTCTTCTGCACATTCTGTTTACTGTTCTTGTCCGTCTTCCTTTGTTCCGTCTTTCATCACTTTCCAGATATTTTCAGTAATTAAATGTGTATGATAAAACCTCTAAAGATAAATGGAAGTATAAATTAAAGGAAGACATAATACGAAACTACGAATATATAAAAAAAAATCGAAAACACGCTGAATGAATAATAGTAAAAATTCCAATAATAAGCTATGCGCTAAGAATTATATAAGAAATATAATTCAGTTTGTTGGATCTTTAGATCATATACATAATATTGGATTTGTCAAGCTGTAAACAAAATTACATGTTACTTCAACCGATATTACAAAACTCGTCAAGAGCCTAAAAAGTTTTCTACAAGATACCTTTTCAGAATTTTTAAAAATTTCATAGCACTTTCCTAATTTTTTTATTACAGCGGGTGACGTGTTATATATTTTCTTACCCGTGTAAATTTTACCTTTTTGATACATGTTGCTTCTATGTTGAACAATATGGAATACTTCTCTTCTACGCGAATTATTAGTTTACATGTTTTGACTAATTGATAGGGTGAGATTCATATACATTAATAGTGATTAACAAAATTTCAAACGTTAATACATCCAAAAACACAAAATTAGCCAACCACTTTGTTCACAAGTCTTATTATTTCTTGAGTTTCTATAAATGTTTCAAGTTTTAAAAACAAATTCTGTCGACGTATTTTAGAACATTATCAGTTTGCTGAGTGATTCGTATTTCAAGATCGTGAAATAAATGTTAGTTTAAAATTGTCAATTCAGTGTTTATTTGTGATCTTGCGTTAAAGACTTTAATTACCTGTGAATTAGGAAGAGAAGGAAATCTAACTATCGAAGTACAAATTTATTTCCATCATTTATATTCTACAGGGTGGACAAGCCAAGAATTTCATGCATCATAACTTTTACGTAGGTATACTGAAGAAGAAGTAAGGAGTGCTTCGAAACAGTTCGCTGATTTTGTGCTTTTGGATGTCTTAACATAGACCACTGCCGAAAACATGAAAAAAAGAAATTTAAAGGTCCATAGCTCCAAAACTATGAGACATATTGCAGTCGGGTCAAGACTTCACGTAGGAACTAATATGTGCCATATCCACAAATCCATGTTACAGAATTCTAAGGTACTCACGCAACAATTTTTAAAGAGGCGATTTGGCTACTGGCATATAATTTGAAGTACTCACCAACTACCTCTAGAAAAATTGCTGTGGAAGTATCACAAGATTCTGAAACATGGATATTTGGATAAACCACATACTAATTCCTAAGTGGAGTCTTTACCCTACTACGGTATGTCCCATTGTTTTGGAGTTATGGACCTTTAAAGTTAACTTTTTCATGTTTTCGTCAGCCTATAACTCTGAAAGGAAGCATTTGTGCACCCAGGTTGGTCTAGACTTTTTGTGTTATCTTGATGTCAGGAATCACCTCCCAAACGTTGTCCGTGTTGTTTTGAAACACTATATATATAATACGAAATCTTATCACATTGAAAATACGATTGAAATGCTTATAGTACAAGAGGCTTCTACAGTACTTTTACTACCATGATTATCAGTTACTGACTTCCGGAAATAAAACAGTAGCAATGAAAACTTTAAAAGAAAGAAAGGAAGAGTGAAAGAGGAAGAGAAAATATTGGTTTAATCTAGTAAAAATCATAAATACCCCTCCTCCTCCCCCCAAAAAAGTCGTCAAAAAGAGAGTGGGATTCAATAACACACTTAACACGTTAATGATTTGCCTGTTCTGCTCTGTTAAAGCAATTAGCAAAGAGGCATTTTCTGTAAAAGTTTCTATTGTTATTTCAATAATGCAAGAACTATAGAAACAAGTATGCACAAAACGACAACTACGAAATAATAGATGAGTTTCTTTATCTTCCCACATTCAGAAACTTACGTCATAATTGGACTTTCCCAATTTGTTCTGGTTTATGATTTGCCAGAAGTAGTTCTTTTGTGTTTAGGTTGCAAAGAGCAAATTCAATGTAATAACTATAGACTTTTTAAAAACAGATTTATTATAAAATTGTCGAGAAAACAGTCTAAAATTCATATATTGTATGTATACCGTATATTTCATATATACTTATTATGGACGGGATTTATACTTTGGATTCCCGTGTCTAATAATATTGCATGTCTCCTATTGGCTGAAAGTAACACAATTCAGTAAGCGAATATCAATACAGCAGAAAGGGGCAGATAAGATATACTCAAGGGTAAGTTCCATAAAATAATAAAAAATAATAAGTTGTTTTTCAAGTTTCGCATTTATTTTTGTGTTGAGAATGTATAGTCACGTTTTAAAAAAAAATGTAACATTCAAATGAGATTTGTCATAGCCAGTTGATAAATTAATTGTATTGAAGATTTAGAGGAAGGGAAAGAGAGAGAGAGAGAGGGGGAGAGAGAAAATATGACTAAATTGTGTAATTCTAAATAGACTATAAGTGCGACTCCTGAGAAACAAGTCAACGGTGCAAGATATTTTCAATGCAACTGTACAATAAAAAGTCGTAAATTAAAGGGAAATGAGGATTAACTAATTAAAATAAAACATTGCAAAACCACAGTCAGTAATTCTAACTATTATTATACTTACAAATGTCTATAGTGCCTGAATTTTTAGAGTTGCAAGCTTTGGACTCTCTCCTGGAGTCTTGGTGGCGGAGGTTAAAAACAGGAAGAAAAAGATTAGAAACATCAAGGAATAAATAGGAACGGACTTATTCCTTGATGTTTTTAATCTTTTCTTCCTGTTTTTAACCTTCGTCATCAAGATTTAAGTCCGTTCCTTTTTATTCCTTGATCTTTCTAATTTTTTTCTTCCTGTTTTTAACCCCTGTGGCCAAAACTCCAGGGGAGAGTCAAAAGCTTGGAATTCTAAAAGGTCAGGAATTACAGAAATTTGTAAGTAGAATGATAATTAAAATAAGCCTACAACAAAAGTACTCTCCTTTGTGAATGTATATATGATTAGAAATAACGTCAATAATTTAAAGGAAAGTATCAGTCAGGTGATCACTTTCCAAAACTATTCTTCATTCATAAAGAATAGAACTTCAGGCCTACCTTTAAATCCGGGTCTGTGCTTATTGCAATTTAAAACAGAAATAGAAATAATCAACTAAAAGTACTGATTTTGTTTTGTTCCGAAATTAACGTCCTAAATCAACAACGAAATTAAACATGGGCTTGCTCTTGAGCTTGATTTAACATGATTTAATTTTTCATTATGTACCTCGGGGATAACGCGTTATACATTAAGTACTGAAACTCTTGAAGTTCTTAATCCCACCGCATGGCAGTGCAAGCGTAGTTAGGTCCGAACGTGGAGAAAAGAAAGTCTATGTGGACGCTGGGAGAAATAGAGCAATATAAATTTAAAAATCAAATTAAATGCAGTTTTGCCAACAATTAAGGGAAAATGAGAAGTAAAACATAAAATGCAATGCTTGTCACTGAAATAGTTTGCTTTCTAATTGGCTAGAGGCAATCATCTTATTGATAAGAACAGTTGCTGATATTAAATTATGTATAAGTATATTACCTCTAATTTGAAGAAACTATCCATTATGACTCTAGAACTCACTAAAGGAATAATTAACACTTTTGAGAGAGTGTAACACTTAATTATTAAAATTAAAATATTTACAAGGAAACGATTTCGGCAACTTAACGTTATCTCCATCAGATACTGATAAAAGAGATATCTTCAGAGCATAGAAATATAGAAGTATATAGAGTATATGTTTTTATGCTCTGAAAATCTCTCATTCAGTTAGTGTCTAATTAAAAAAAAAAAAAAAAAAAAAAAAAAGTTGTCAAAATCGTTAAACTGTATTTTAGTTCTATTAAATAAGTGTATAAACTTTCATTACTTTTCTCCCTAACGATCTTGTTTTAATTTCCTTGGCTCGAAAAATAAAGCGACACTTTATGTAATGAAAGGTTAACATCGGTTAACATTTTAATCAGTGTTTCTCAGAGTAGCCCAAACTTCCAAGCACTGGAAATTCATGTACGGTACCAACACGTTTTATTACTGTTTCTCAGAGCAGCCCAAACTGCCAAGCACTAAAGATTCATATAAGGTATCAACACGTTTTATTACATCACAAAAAGCCAAAAAGGGTTATTTTAAAACATGGGATTTGTCCTCGCCGTAGTCTTTCAGTTCCATTAATGTCTGAATATGATTACTTACACTAGAAAAGTCAAGTTCATAGGCTTGTATACACTAATTACAATCTACTAGTTTTCGAGCTTTCGAGCTTTCGAGCTGTGTATCAAATAGCCAGTCAAATAATAAACAATATTCTCGTTAGCTCGTGAATTATTATCTGATACAGAGAAGTCTATTGCATCCAAATGTGGTTCTACTTCTGTGAGCGAAATTATTGTTCTTATCTGATGATTTTGCATGTTGTGTTTGATGTCTCTGCTTTTAGATACTGCTTTCCGAGTCATCGATCTCTTTTGCTGAGTGTACGAAGTTAATACGCCTTCAACACTATCTTCACAATTCAATTTACGGGAAATATTTTTTTTTTTTTTTTTTTTATCGGTACATATATAGACTGAAGTCGATTCATGAAGGATGGTCGACCCAACTTATACTTCGAATGAGACCAAAGTGTCTTTCAGTAGAATCTTAGTAAGGTCACACTCTTCATGTCTCCTTTTGAGTTAATTGCGTGAAACACACTATTCATGCCTCTTGTAAACATTTCAGTTTCCTCACTGTTTTAGAGCCTACGAACACAAAGCTTACGATAAAACTTTAAACCAGTCGGAGCTGAATTGCTAAGCAGCTTGCTGCTAGCTTAACACTCATCTTTTGAAATATTTTGAGCTCTACGTGCAGTGTGAGTTAATGAAGGTGGAACCTTCTTCTCACATGTTAAGTTTTCGATCTCATATAGTCCCCAGAAATAGATAGAGTCTGCAGTTTCTCTGGTATAAATTATTGCGTTGTTCTTTAAAAAAGTGAATTTCACACACTTAATCTCGTGGCAAATATCACCTATAGCAAAGATCTTTCTAGTTAAATCTCAGGGATTTAATGTAGAGCTTTTGACGTTGTCTTTTTTTTTTTTTTTTTTTTTTTTTTTTTTTTTTTTAATCTGCTGTGATCGCAAGTAAAAGCCACAATTCTAATATGTTACTGCCCCAATTGAACAACAATTTACAGCAGCATCTTTGTTAAAATGGACTCTTGAGTTGTATTTTTGCACAAGTAGATGACGATAAACTGAACTCTCGATCTCACGATTTCACCAAAGGTATAAGAACAAATATTAAACCGTGATTACTAAGTCTGGCTCCTTTTCGCTTTCAATGAAGTTTCTCATATCTACAAACCTATCGAAATGGCATTTACTGGAATGAAATCTGACTTTTTCCCGTAATTTCCTTCATGAAATACAAGTACGAAGCTTCCGTGATTTTCATCGCCGCCTTCCAAGTCTTTTGAAATTGCCTGCATGTGGATTGCATTTGAGACTACGAGACAATTTTCTTAAAAGAGGAAAAAAGAGGAAAAAACGGTAATACCAAAACTTCGTATTTAAGACAAAGCTCGTACTCATACCTTGATTTTATTAATGGCAATAAACGTTCAAGTATGAATTTTGGTTCACGCCGCATTCCCGTGAGACTGTACTATTCTTTACGGACTACTAGTGTTTGATCATATATTAGACTATTTGTATCATGATTTGCTAAGCCTCTCTTCAAATTCGTGACTTCTTTGGAAAGATTAAAATGACGCTTTATTATTATTATTGTTATTATTGTTGTTATTATTATTATTATTATTATTATTATTATTATTATTATTATTATTATTATTATTATTATTATTATTATTATTATTATTATTATTATTGATATTTTTATTCTTTTTTACTTCTTTGCGAAGAAGGAGAACTTCTCTCGAACCAGATGATGTAGAACGAGAAGCTGATCCCTTGTCAATGTCAAAATCACGCTGTTCTGTTTTATGATCCACTATTTTAACACACTTCGTTTTCTTTACAAGTGAATGTTGTTTAGGGGGATTTCTTATACGAGGTTGGAAAATTAAATAACTCGGAAAACCAGGGATGTTGCGAGGCACTGTCAGTTCGGAAGTCTCCATCTAGTACAAGGCAATTCAACAGTACAAAGCAAATCACACACACGGTCACCCATACTTAACTTCCATCAAGTCTTGGTATTCTTTTGTCCCATTCGGGGGCGCGGTGCTCAGTGGTAGAGCGTTCACCTCCGGTGCTTGGAGTCCCTGGTTCGATCCCAGCTCGCGCCGTGTGGACTTTCTGGTGGACACACACCGTGCTCATGGGGTTTCTCGGGGTTCTCCCGTTTCCTCCCACTTTCTTTATTCCACCATTTCATTCATTTCTCATCATCACCGTCTCCTTTAGCCTAACCGGCATAACCATGGGACGTAAAACTTAAAGATTTCATTTCATTTCTTTTGTCCCATTCATCTAGCGGAACTACGATGGTCTAAACAAATACCGACTATCGTTTTCGTGATATCCCGATTTACAGCCGGGAACAAAACAACTCGCCATGTTGAATGCTACATACAAATAGCACTACTAATTATTTCACCAGAACTACTTGAGCTATACAAAAATGAAAAACTTATGTTCATACACACACAAAAGCTGTATAACTAATGTTTCACTCCATTCACTGGAATTTTACTTTTTTTAAATTTATTTATTATTTCTTTTAACGACACAATAGTTAAATGTAAACGACAGATACGTTAATGCAATTGTACTGATAGAACCTTTATAGGGCATAGTAAAGTTGTAATTTGTTCCATAAGTAAATCCAAAACTCCAAAAGGAAATCGATTATCAATATAATTCAAGTAAATTACTACTTTAATATGCCTATAAAACTTCCATCGGTTGTTTACGTTGGACTATTGTATAATTTTACTTTTAAAAAAATAAAAACTTCATAAATTCGATTATTATTATTATTATTATTATTATTATTATTATTATTATTATTATTATTAAGTATTCTGCTTTTTTTTTCTTTTTTTTTTTAAGGTTTGGTCTTGGAAATGTTTCTGCCGCATTTCTCGATCTCTTCAGCTTCCTCTTTTAACTCCCAATATTTTCTTCTACTTTTCAAATCATCTGTGTTCTTCTTCCTATTCCTTGCTTTCCTTTCATCTTTCCTTCTACGGCGGTATGAAGAAGACATTTTTTTCGCAAGATGTGTCCAATCCAATTGGCCTTCCTACGAAGAATTCTGGCTAAAAAGTCCTCTTCTCTCCTATCAGTTTTAAAACATCTTCGTTTTTTACTCTCTCCGTCCATTTTATCTTCTTCATATTCCTCCAACACCACATTTCGAAACTTTCTAAATACTTCTTCCCTAACTTCCGTAATGTGCAAGCCTTTAACCTTACAGTACAATACTCAATATATATAATGAAAAGTCTTTATGACCATGTTCAATCGTAGCTCTTAATCCATAGTAACTGTATCGCTCTCTAAAAGTAGGCAATTCATTCGTGCGGTGTTATTTTCATGTTTTCCAAGACATTCCAAAAATTAAAAGTAATATTAAAATTTTACATCGTACTCTTTCAGAACTTACAAAAATTTAAAGTTCAAAATAACCAAAGTTTTCAAATAATTCATTAAATAATCTTTCTCGGACAAATCAGCCAAGTAAAGTGTGATAAAGTCGACGAATTTCCAGAAGCTGAGTGTTCAGATAACATGAAGTAGTATGATAAAACAAATAATCAAATAAAAATTGCTAGGAACTTAGTGTTTTTTACTTGTGATCCTCAGTCTATGTATGCCCCAAGTTAATGAAGTTATAAAAATTTATATGTAATAGTAGGATCGTTAGTTTCGGCTGCCAGCAATTGTGAGAAGCTATCGGTTATGTACTGAAATACAAAGAAATAAAGAAAAGGTGACCACTAGTGTTAAAGGTAGAAAAATGCCATATATTGCATTATTCAATTGTGTATATCTATATCTATCTCTCTCTTTATATATATATATATACATACATACGTACATATATATATATATATATATATATATATATATATATATATATATATATATATATATATATATATATATATATATATATATATATACGGTGTTTCAAAACAACACCGAAAGCGTTTCGGAGGTGATTCCTGACACCAAAATAAGACAAAAAGTATAGACCAACCTGGGTGCACAAATGCTTCCTTTCGGAGTTATAGGCTGCCGAAAACATGAAAGAATTAACTTTAAAAATTCATGGCTTCAAAACTATGGGGTCTACCGTAGTCAGGTCAGGACTTCAGTTAAGAACTATTTGGTCTAGGAATTAATTCGTGCGGTTGGTACGCACACATTGAAGCTGTAGTACAAACACAAAATACATAAATACCTTAAGAAAAATATTGTCCATCGCTAGCCACCACTTTCGCC
The DNA here is from genome assembly GCF_964235325.1 of Thermobia domestica. Taxonomy (NCBI): domain Eukaryota; kingdom Metazoa; phylum Arthropoda; class Insecta; order Zygentoma; family Lepismatidae; genus Thermobia; species Thermobia domestica. The sequence goes on along the minus strand of NC_137469.1, from coordinate 128,923,953 downwards.
CATCTGTCAGGCAATGTACGGATTCCGTGGCGAAAGAAGTCCTCATCCTTGGAAGCGATCCAGTCAGAGACCCATGTTTCGATATCTTCTGAAGAAGTAAACCGCTGTCCAATCAAATCGTTGTTCATGCAATCGAACAAGTAGTAGTCCGAAGGAGCAACGTCTGGTGAATACGGCGGGTGGGGTAAAACTTCCCATCCGACATTTTCTAAATAGGTTTTGACCGGTTTTGCGACATGTGGGCGAGCGTTATCATGTTGAACAATAAGTTTATCATGTCTGTTCTCCCATTCTGGTCGTGTTCTGGCCAGAGCTTGCTTCAAACGCATTAATTGTCGTCGATAACGTTCTCCATTCATAGTTTCACCCGGTTGCAGCAGCTCATAGTACACCACACCTTTCATATCCCACCATATGCACAGCATAACCTTTGCAGAGTGAATATCTCGTTTTGGTTGTGATGGACCTGGTTCACCTGGTTTCACCCAGGCCTTTTTTTCGTTTAGGGTTCTCGTAATGGATCCACTTCTCATCACCCGTAATAATTCGATGCAGAAACCCCTTTCTGCTCTGTCGTTGAAGCAGCAATTCGCAAATGGTTTTTCGTCTTTCAACGTCTCTGTCTTTCAACTCATGTGGAACCCAATGTGACATCTTTTGAATCATTCCCATGGCTTTCAAGCGTTTGGAGACTTGTTTGATCAACGCCTAATGCTGCTGCAAGTTGTTCCTGCGTTTAACACGAATCCTGCTCGAGCAATGCTGTCAATTCTTCGTCTTGAAATTTTTTTGGCTGTCCAGCTCGCTCTTGGTCTGCCAAGCCGAAATCACCACTTCTAAACCGTGCAAACCACTTCTGACACGTTCGCTCAGCTAGAACATGGTCACCATACACTTCCACCAAAATACGATGACTTTCAGTCGCACTTTTCTGCATGTTAAAGTAATGCAGCAGGACACCCCGCAAAAACACTTTATCAGGCACAAATTGCGCCATGTTCACTTAACTACAAACTGATGTTGTTGACGCTTTAATCCACTGCCCTATACTACGAATGATACGCGATGACAGGGGTTTGCAACACATGTGTGGATACACGGAACTGTAGGACGCTCCGTTCGTTGCGCCATCTCTTGTCCACCCGCACGAATTAATTCCTAGACCAAATAGTATGTGCTCTATCCAAATATCCAAGTTTCAGAATTCTGAAGTACTTCCAAAACAATTTTTATAGAGGTAGTTGGTGAGTACTTCAAATTATACGCCCGTAGCCAAACTCCCTCTATAAAAATTGTTACGGAAATACCTCAGGATTCTGAAACATGGATATTTTGACAGGGCACATATTTGTTCCTAAGTGAAGTGTTGACCCGACTATGGTAGGTCCCATAGTTTTGGGGCTTTGGACCTTTAAAGTTTATTTGTTCATGTTTTCGGTAGCCTATAACTCCAAAATAGGGAATTTGTGCACCCAGGATGGTCTATACTTTTCGTCTTTTCTTGGTGTCAGGAATCACCTCCCAAACGTTGTCGGTGTTGTATATATATATATATATATATATATATGAACAATTAGTTAATCATTTCAAGCTAAAGCAATGAACCGGGTATTGACAACTACGATTACAGGGTAAAAACGATTTCTAATTCTATAAAATATATTCTTCATTGTACAGCGTTGGTCCTTAGCACATTCTAACTTATATATAAATTTCTTTTTTCATGTGATAATTTTCACATTCTAAACCATTTCCAGACATTCATCCATATTGACGATGTTAATCCATTCATTCCTGCTATTGTATTAAAAACAAAAAAGTTTTCTGCGTATTTAAATAATGGAATTTAAATAATTATAGTGTTGTATCTTTTTTCTTTAAGCTATTCTTATTGTAAATCTCAGCAACATGAAAACTTGTCTTTGTTGTTCAATTTTTGTCAACAATAAGATTAGTTCATAGTTACTTCGGGGTACCTAGACAACCAATAACTCAATCATTTTTGAGTTGTTTAAATGTTAAATGAAATCGGTGTCACATAAGCAAAATATAATGCAATGTGTGTTATTTCCACAACTATTTTCTTTAAGGATGAACGGCAATTTTAAATCTATAATTTAGTTCCATATTTTAATTATAACAAAATATATGTGCATATCGAACACATTTTTAGTACACAATAATCCATTCACAGATTTTCGCATTTCAAAGTTTATTTTTAAATTAACATTTTTTTTTTTAACTTAAGGAAAACATATGGAAAGCAGTTCGATTAAATCAATATATTCTGGTAGTAACTAATGTTTATTTTGATTTCAGGGGCAGCGACGATTAGAATTGCAATGCCTGCCCATATGCAGTCCAGTCTTATCTTCCATTATAACCTCAAATTCTACGATAGCGATGGTGATGCTTTCGATGGAGTAAGCCTTAAAAGATTCGTAATGCAGGTTAGTAGTACTGTATTAATGCGATATTCTGTCAAAGTGAATAAAACAAGAAATTTTGTTTTGAAATTCTTTATTCTTAAAAAGGAACCAGCAGTGATTTTTCAATGTATTTTTTAAAATAAATTTAATGTTCCACAATTGTGCACCGAGACCAAGAGAGGCAGTGATGATGAGATGGATGATAATTGTGGAATGACGAAAAGTGACGAGGAAATGGAAGAACCCAGAGAAAACACACGCATATGGTGTTTGCTCACTGCAAATTCCACTTGGCAGAAACTGGAATCAAACCAGGGAAACCACGCGAAAGAAATGAGGATTATATCACTGACCCACAGTCCAAGTGTTGAGGTTCATTCACAATTAAATGAATTATACAGTTGAACACACAAAGAATAACGGACTGAACCGAGACTCGAACCCGGGACCTCTGGCATACCGTGCCGGTGCGTTGATCACTATACCACCCGGTCCAATTCCCAGAACAGCCACTCACTCCTTTACTCTCGAGATCGGTACTCTCGCCTCTTACCACGTGGGTTGTTCCAAGACTCCTGTTGTGATTCGACAATCCCTGTGTCCATATAGCGAGCACCTTATGACGGTTGTAATTTCATATAAACTGTACTAACGCATCGGCACGCTATGGCGGAGGTCCCGGGTTCGAGTACCGGTCCAGTCAGTTACTTTTTCACTTTTTGTGTGTAATATAATTCGCACCTTGTGTGGATCTAGTGTATTAAAAAAATCCGTTGTTTCTTTTTTCATAGTATATACAGTTCAAGTTACTTTTAAAACTATAATGAAACATAAATAAGAAAACGTGACCAATAACTTGTGTTACAGTTTCAACCTTTATAGTGACTTATTACACATTATTAATTGATGATGTGTCTGACAAAGCCAATGGCAAATTGCCGAAACTCCATAGGCTATTATTAGTATATTAATACTTTGATCAAATCTAGCTATTTGTTTTTAGCTATAGCTATAGATAAGGTATCTAATTAAAAAATTTGCAGAAACTGTAACGCAAATTTAATATAGTTATTACTTCGGCGAAATGTTTATATTTATTCTTAGCTAAAGATAGAAATAATGTGTCTAACAAAATGCCGAAACCGTAACACAAGTTCAGTATAGTTATTATTTTGTCGAGATATTTCTGTTTATTCTTAGTTAAAGATAATGTGTCTGTTAAAGAATGATAAAATGCCGAAACTGTAACACAAGTTTAATAAGTTATTACTTTGGCGAGATTTTTGTATTTATTCTTAGTTATAAATAGAAATGATGTGTCTGTTAAAGAATAAATTGTCGAAATATAACACAAATTATTAATATATATAGTTAATAATTTGATCAAATTTTATTTATTTGTACAGTTATACATAGAGATAATGTGCCTTATAAAGAGAACAATAAATTTCCGAAACTATAACAAATTAATATACTTATAATTAATAATTTGATCACATTTTTTATTTACCCTAAGTTAAACTAAATATACTCAAGAATTTAGCTTCAAAGTTTAAATTGTATAAGTTACGTCATATCGTAAGACCCATTTCGAATATTCAGTGAAGCAGATACTATGAGAAAGTTTCAAATAAAATAACAATAAAGCATGTTTAAGTAGTAAGAGTTCACAACAGAATATGCACGTTCTTTCTGAGGATGTACACTTCTATCCTAAACATTTACGTTTAGCAACAGCTAGACTTTACCGAAACCCTTCTTCACGCGACGTAAAGACTTCTTTCGTCGAATGCTTTAGGAGTAGTGCCAGCTGATGCAATGTATCAGGGAACTATTCTAAGTTATTCTGACTTCCGAATGATTTTCATGTCTATCATATGACTCCTCTTCCTATATGTATTTGTCTCTCTGTCATTATGACTTTGTCTAAATTCGTACATTTTCACTCTGTTCCATTTTCAAAGCCGTTTAAATTTAATTTAAATAAGAAGTAATGATTACGAAAGAACTTTGTTGTATACCCTTAATATTTTACAGGGCTGACGAAAAGGGTGACTCTTCGAAATTTTAGAAGAGGGTGATAGAATTATATATGTAAACCAATTGCCAAAAAAAATATAGTTACAAAAATGTATAATACATACAATCAAGGCTGCAGTATGAAGGAATATGTTCTTAGATATTAGAACTGTTGAGACAATAAATACTCCTTTTTTGATATATGTGTGTGTGAAGGGGTAAGGAGGGGTAGGGGTAAGGAGGTAAGGAGGTTGGTGGAGGGGTAAGGAGCATGTATCAGGAGAATTTAGAGATGTCACAGATCTTAGTAAGATAACATTTAACATTTAAGAGTCACTCCAGAAAGGAATTCCAGATGATTATGGCAGTAGTAGTATACCGTACAACATATTACAACTACTACATTACTAGATTTGATTTCGTGTTACAGATATTAACCGTTTTCCTTGTTTCAATGGCTAATTACTATTAAGATACACAAATCTATTCTGTGGAAAATGCGAAAAAATGGTGTTATAGATTTCCTGTATTTCCATACTATATGAGGCAAAAGTTCTTTCTGCTTTGGAGTTAAGGCAATTGAATACCTACACCATATTCCGTTGTTACCTTGTTGATTTATATTGGGAAGTACTAGAGTATAAATATTGGAATAAGCATGAATTTTATAGGGATAATAGGATAATTTATAGGTAGAAGAAAACATTTGCATATCGTCAGTATCATTCTAATAAATGTAAGATTTTGTTGTGTCCAAATCTTAATTTTAAAAAAAATGCAAGTTGAAATTAACCCAGGATATTAATACTATATTACCAATACTCAGAGGAACATTTTTCGTAGAAAATGTATAGAATATCTGCTTATCTTTATTAATGTAAGTTCATACACTAGCTTTGTTGTTATTATTACAAATTATTAAGAAATATACGTATTTTTATCTCCTTTAGTATCTTAGCAGAAAACTGCACGCTTTAGTGTTACAGCACAATCCTATCACCTAACAAGATGTTCATCATATATAAAATTGTATTTTTACATTATCACGGAAGTCAATGAAAACATAATAACAAGTGTATTATAGAGACAATTTCAGTGAACACAAAAGTACACTAAGATTTTGGTATCTTTTCTCATTTTGGTCTAATTTCATTTTAATAAATAACTTCAGAATACTCGAACTATTTGCATTATTGATAAAAGCAACTTCACCTGATTTTAAATAATTGACAATACAGATCTGAAGTCATGTCAAAAAAAAAAAAAAAAATGTAGTGGAATATAATATGTATTGTTGAATTTAAGTATTTTTGTTTACGTTCCTTATTAATTTTTTTAATATCAAATTTTGCAGTCTGTTGTTGGAAACGTGGTTGCATTCCGTGTCCATGCTCCATGCAGTGGCGCATTTCTTCTGGATATTTTCGCCAACGCTGTTACACCCAAGGAATACCTCACAGGAGAACCAATGAAATTCAAGAGTGTGTGCAAATTCAAGATTATGTGTGAAGAATTACAGACGGTAATGGTGCCTCTACCTGACTGCGCAAGTGGAGAATGGGGACCTATGAAGGCGACGCGGCTCTTTGGGCTAATTCCTGTGACCCATCAAGATGCTTTGGTGTTTGCAGGGCGAGAATTAGAATTGCAGTTTCGTATGTCTCGCTCCCTCACTGATTTCATGGCCACGTTGCATAAAAACGGCGTTGAAGAGAAGAGACTTGCTAAGTTTGTGTCTCATTCAGTTCACGACGATATTGTGACCTTCCTTATAAGTTTCCCCGAAGAAGGTCAGTATGGTTTAGACATTTATACTCGTGAAGTGACCGGTGGCGAGCCAGATAGTGGTGAAAAACATCTGCTAACCCATTGCTGTAAGTATCTAATCAATTCGTCGAAAAGAAATTAATATATAGGAAACTAAAAAATCAGAATTAGTAAGAAGGAACAATAAAATATTAATATTACTTACAATTTCAATACTTACCACTTATCATTAAACAACTATAAAGGGTGTTGTGGATATAATAAGTGAATACAACAGTGCGCTTCCAGCTAGCACTGTATACTTTTAACTATACAGTAATGGTATTTGTTTCAGTTCCTTAGGTGGTATTCGATTCTGTGTTTTAATTCAAGAGCACAGAAAGATAATATGCTTAAAGACATGGGTTTACAAACAGCAATTAAAGATCATTTGTATATGTGTAATTCAAACTTGCAGAATTTTAAAATGATTGTTCTGCAGGCGTAAATTAACGTAAAAAAGTTCACTGCTTGGTATTGTGATCACGCTATGAAAATAAATATATGTTTATTAATTCAAGATTACGTTCAAAATGAGATCATAATAAAAGGAACAATTGCATTTTTTGTACGTTACCAGTGGTAGTTGTTCAAAGCAAAAGTACTTTTCGTATATATTTTGATGCAAAGTTTTGCTGTGATGTCAAGGGAACAAGATACACCAATAAATTCGGAGAACTATACTTTTACTAGTGTAAGTAAATGACGTAGAATATAAAAGCATGTTGAATAAAAGTCAGGCCTGTTACTATCAGTAGTGCCTTTGTATAGTACTTTTGAAGAAGAGACAACAAAATAATTTAAATAATAATGAGAACACATTTACTTAATACATAAATGATAATATATGTTTCGACTAATACCGAATTGGGGAAGTTGTAGATTACGTAATTTGCAAGTCGAACGAAAGATATAATTTGCAACATACAACTTCTATCTTTTTCTAACGTAATTTCATATGTTAATAAGTACATATGATTTATATTATGCGAAAAATGGAGTTATGTGAGTTCTAAGTCTGAAGCACATATTATATAAATAATGCGTATTTCCCTTCATTCTGTTTATTCAGAAGTAATTGAACATACTTATCAATAAAGGATAAACATGTTGATCATATTGTTAATAATTCATGCTTATTGTTGTTGAATACGTCACTAGTCATGAATTATATATATATTTATATCGAGTAAGTCTGTAGCTAATGGCTAGTGATTGTCCAACAACTTAAGCAACATAACTTAGTTCTATATATATATATATTGCGTGTATATATAGTATATAAATATATATATATATACTTAATAATATAAATACGTCAAATGAGACAAATATATACAAAGAAGATATTCCGTTCATGTATATTCGTAATATTTATGTACAGTGTTAAGGCGGTCAACAAGATCACAATTTATTTCTGATTATGTAGATGTATATAAAAAACTTCTTTTGTAAGGAACAGGTATTATTGCCTATTACTTAATGCTTTCTGGGTGGTTAAAACACTTTTTTTTCAAGTGGTTACTGTAAATTTCAGTCATTTGGATATAGAAGGAGGATATATTTTGTTCCTTAAGGAAATACTGGGGAACCGACAATGAGATATCGTGAATAGTATAGAAAGTATTTAGCTAATTACATCCAAAACGAAATAGGTACATTATGCTTTTTCCCTTCTATATATAAATAATATTACATGTATATATTTGCTAATGTATGTACACATTCAGAGACATCACACTTTGCTGTAATCAAGATAAATCCAGCACATTGTTCGATTAATACATTTATGGTGTTCGTTTATTTGTTAAGGTATAACGTACTAGTTTATATTGTTCAAAATGTTGACAAGTATAGTAATAATAATAAAAAAAAACGTTTAAAGTTTTTGAGTAACAGACGTCTACCTATTTTGTAACAGTTACCTATTATACCTACTTATAGTTACTATTTTCTTACACTTTTACGTAAACAAACGTTCAGCTATCAATCATTGCTGAATTCATTTTTATACTTTGTTCCTGCTTGTCTATTTCTTTGAATGCATTTTTTATCACTTTCAAATTCATCCATTTTCATATATATATATATATATATATATATATATATATATATATATATATAATCTATGGAAAGTTAAATTAATAATTATTTCATGGCATAGTGTTAATTTTGGTACAGTTATTTGTACATTTGCAAACAATGTATATAAAAAAATGTGAAACTGAAAAAGTAAACAAAATTCCCAGAGTAGAAACTAATGAAGAAAACTTCATTACTTCTAAAAATAAAACGAAATAATGTATATATTTGTTAAATCATTAGAATTTATTATTGATTTGTCGAACTAGAAAATCCATATGATCGTAAGTAAATCTGAAACATTGTAACTGAAATTCAATAGTGTTAATACCACTGCCGTTTGATACTGACATCAAGTTTGCGAATTAAGGATTTTTTTTACAGCAAGGTAAGGGAAGGGACTAAAAGAACTTGAAAGGAAAAGTATATGCATTATGTATTTATTATAACCAGTATAATATGCACATTCCGTCCTGCAATAATCGCATTCATTGGAGTGGGAAATACGTTATCCTCACAAGGGATTTTTCTCTAATCCCTATAATAATTGTTTACGTATCACATCATCTTTAATCCTTAAATATGCTCCAATAATTTGTGACTGATTCCTATCTTTATTAAATTTTGTCACAATACAGTTGACATGGAACCCGTAGATTTAGTCCATTTTATATTGACAAAATTTAGATGAAGTGTTATATTTGTTGAATAGTATACAAAAGCATGTTGTACTGTCATTGACAGAGGAAAATAACATATTTTATACACAAAACCTATATAAAATATGGTATTTTGTTTTGTTGCTGGCTGTATATGTTAAAATAAAGTATGTTTGTTGACAAAAAATATTTTGTACACCCTCTTTTCAGTGATTACTGACGTTAACATTCATTAAAATAGATCAAAACGAACTCTTTTTGTAAATTTTTTATGACATATATAAAGACTCATCGTTAACATAAGAACCTATCTTCAAATCAATTAAAAGTACTGCTACATACAGTTAATACAAGACGTGCGAGAATATATAACCTACATTTTCTTTCTTTTTTTTAAAGTAATAAAAATTAATGAGATTAATATATTATATTATTGTATAAATACCTTGTTAAGTAGAAACTGAGCATGACCTTGTTTTGTTATTTCACAAAGCTTTAATTTTAGATTTTTTGTACTGTTTAGGTAAAGTACACTGATTTCATATACAGATCATGTTTACACAATATAGTTTTGGAATACTTTATACAGCAGGTCCTATTTTTGAGGCAGATGTGCAGGTATTTGTAAAGCAATGGGTGCACAGGTTGTTAGAGGCTATTTTAGCTTCATTTTTCTACTATTATTTTATTATTATTATTATTATTTTTATGAGAAACAAAGAAAGATAAATTAATATATAAAATGCAGTAATATTTCTGCAGTATTACTACTGTCACTTGTTGAGCCTATTTTTTTTGTTTTTGTAGTCAAAACTTTTCAATAACATGTTGAAATAATAATAAAAAAAAAAAATAATTATGTTTACAATAAAATTTCAATATTTGTAAGTTTTATTTTTATTGACTTTTGTTTCCTGAAATCCCGATTCTGTAGTCAAATACTAATACTGTAGTGTAACTCTTAAAAATCATATGAAACTCCATATTTATGTTTGTTGAACTGAAACCATAAATTCGGTGCCTTCATTTGAAAAACAAAATAAAGCAACGAAACAATCTCTCTCTCTCTCTCTCTCTCTCTCTCTCTCTCTATATATATATATATATATATATATATATATATATATATAGAGAGAGAGAGAGAGAGAGAGAGAGAGAGAGAGAGATAAATTAAAGTAACATTATTTTTTATTTCATATCTGTTGAACCTCCCTACTGGTCTCGATCGAATTTTCGACATACATGAGGTTCGGGTCTGGGATTTTTTTTTAAATCATTTAACTCTGACAGTGCAACATAGGAAATATGAAGATATATAAAACTAAATAAAACTTAATAAATCTTGAAGCACGAGACCGATCTCGATCAAATTTTCCACATATATGAGTTACGGGGCTGGGATGGTTTTTGTCATTTTACTTTGATGGTGCAACTTAGGGGAGCGGGGGATAGGGATGATATTTATAAATGATCAAAAATAACCGACTTAGTGTCGAATCCACAGTTTTTGGAGTTGCTGAGACGAAGAGTGACATTTCCGATGCCATTTAAATCCAAATTGACTTCTTTATGTCCAAAATGGAACATATTCTCCCTGTGCGAAGAACGGGTATTCTGCTAATAAATAAATAAATAAATAAATAAATAAAGTACCCGTCCCGACTACAGGTGCGACACACTTCCTTATGGGGGGGGGGAGCAAGAAGTGACAGCTAGGTATACAAATACAAGATATAATTTTAAAAAAGCCACTTTTTAAAAAAGTATGTCACGATTTTGACGATGATAATATAAGTTGCGAAAGGAATACGTGACTTCTCCAACTATACCTCTTCCCTAAGCATATTGACTACATAGGAATAAGAATACAACAAATCTATTTAAAATTAATTAATTGTTATATTACGTTTGAATAATGTTTCGTAATTGAATATATAATTATCTTTTCAGTTACCACTTTCATACTTTTAAACCAACAGCGTTTCGAACCTTCAGGGGTTCATCTTCATATGTTTGAAGCAATAAACATAACAAAGGAACTGAAAGCCGAAAAGGAAAACGTACATGTGGCATGTGTAGATAATTTCGTAAAACGAAATTCCTTTAGACACTTCATCTTCCTTTATGTTACAATCACGTTACTTGGTTTCGAAGTTTGTAACATGCTTCCTACCTAGGGTTGCTATTTTTTCAGTGGGCCTAAAGCGGCAGCTTGCTGGCGGTTTGTTGAACAGAAGTTAAGATCAATTGATCCATCAAAGAATAACATCAATGGCGGTGATCTCTCCGCTGCCAACTATCAGCGTAACTAGGATATTTTGCTAAGAAAAGCCATGGAGTCTTAGTTCTGCAATTACTACAGCTTCAGTCTGTAGCCAACGTTATTCCAGATGAAGGAACAATGTACTAGGGCGGCCTGGTTGCTAACATGAACAATTTCAGCGATAGAGCCGTATTGATATTTCGATAGTCATAGGCACACATCGTGGGACGAATGTACTTTACAAATGCCACTAAGTATTTCTGTAGCATATTTTGAAAGTATTTTGGATAATGTTATGTCCCGCCATATAACACGTTCCTTTTAGACGTAATTCGGGATCCTATGTTAAACTGTAGATCCACGTCCCATACAGCTTCACTGCTGAAAGAATTGCTAAACTCAAAGAAATGGAAAGGACACGCGTTTAAAAGATTCATTTTAAAAGCCCTAAAACGAGGAAATCATTTGGAGAAAACGAAAAATAACATATTTTACCTACAATTTACGAACTAGTCGGGTTTATGAAGTTGTAGGATTAGTAATTAGGAATTAGATTTCTGGGCTGTTGGCATCTAAGGCCATTTAACCCGTCAGGTATATGAGTTACGACGTCCTTCAGCGAGCACAATATCCGGTGAAAGGGAAGGAAAAAAGGATTGGAGAAGGAAACAAGGGCCTGGGACCATTGTGTTAGATACCATCCCGGCATTTGCCTGGTGTGAATGAGGAAAATCCAGGAAAAACCTCAGTCAAGATGGCTTGCCTGAAAAAGCTGTTATACTTTTTCGACAGAGTGTCCCCACCCTATGAAGTTTTGTGCTTCTGCGAGAGTTCACAATAAATTTGTCTCATTGGAAAAAGAACCATATATTTTAATTTCTTTATATGAGCAATAATATTTACTTTACAAAACAAGTTCAACAAACTGGATTTTGCATGTATACATCTCTTTTTTTTTTTTTTTTTTTTAATTTTGAAAAATCAGTAGTGGGCTTAGACTTTTGAGAACGATTATATATATATGAAATCTAGTAGATCTTGGCGCAAGTTGACTAAGAATGTGGAGCCCCAAAATATTGTTAAGAAGAGGAAGAGAAACTGGTTGGGGCATTGCCTAAGAATAAATTGTATCTAGGAATTGAAATTGTGTCCTAGAGGGTATGGTGGCGGGAAAGAGAAGGAGGATACGAAGGAGACTACAGTTAATGGATGATAAAAAAACAGAAAGATCATACGTGAAGACGAAGAGGTTAGCGGAGGGCAGTAGAGCATGGAAGCTTCTCAGCTTCTGCAAGTCCCCTGCCAATAAGGGCAGAATGCCTATGATGATGATTTTATATATATATATATATATATATGTGTGTGTGTGTGTGTGTGTTTAAAATGAATACTATGTTCTCAAAATTAGTACTCATTCTTTAAAACTTGATCAGGAAAATTGTTTTGTAGAAATAATAACACTGAAACATTGGGGTGGGGACAAGCTTAGCCCTCAGCATTATTGGGGGAAGGGCTTAGGGGGTCCAACCTCCCACGCACCGGTGCCTATGGCAATAGGTATCTTCTTTCTTTTTACCATCAGATGACGACTCACGGTAGCTTGAAAGCTGAAGCTCAGTGCTTCTGTTTTTATTTATTTATTTATTTACTTTCCTTTTTTTTAAATATATATATATATATATATATATATATATATATATATATATATATATATATATATATATATATATACCGGAAGAGATTGTTTGACTACTGTAGGTCACGCAGATTTTGGTTTTGTGATAATTTTCTAGAAACGATTTGGGTTTCAAGCTTACTTCCAGACGTATATACTTAAAGTACGGTAGTAAAGCAAAAATAATCTGTGACATTATACCTTTTGGAACTTGTTTTACGCAGAGTATGATAAAGATACCAATCCACGTAAATATTTTACAAAGTGTAAACTAATGTTGATAACAGTAAGTCTTTGTTACGCAGTGGGGAAATCGATATTCTTATAAATATTTCTCGGCGAGGAGTAATGATGAGAAACCAGAGTGAAAAGGATCGCCAAGGATTGAAAATAATTGTAACCAAGAACCGTAGTGCGACTGTCTCGAGTTGCATAACCGGTTTCTATAAGGTAGTTATTTCCAAACTGCTGATCACACACAGCAACATATAGTGTGGAGAAAATGGTGCGAGAACATGTAAAGTGAACTTACAATTATTGGAAAAGCGTAATATAATCCAATGAATAGTCTTTCACATTATTTCCAACAACAGGCCGTGTTTATGGCGAACGACCGAAGAAACTCATGTCCGACTTTACAGTAAAACATGATTTTGATGTTGCAATGCCGCGATTTCCTGGCATTCCTTGGGATCTGTAACTACACCCATATGTCACCTATTACCAGCGATTATGTAGACACTTTAAATTACCACATACATACTGTAGTCCAGTGTTTTCTTTCAGTGACCCATTTTTCTGATATGAGAATGCACCAATTTATATTATTGGAGCTGTTAAGTCGTGGATGCATTATCATCAGGATACACTGTAATATATACCTTGCCTCCCCTCAATTCCGAGACTCATTATTGAACATATGTGGTCAGTACTGGAGCTCAGACCTCAGAGCAAACATCCTCATTCGTCCTTGTTAACGAGACTGAGTGCTTCACTTCGTGAGGAATGCTACAAATATTCTTCTGGAAACCATTCGTTATTTCTGTATCTCCATTTTACGACTAATCAGAGCTTTTTCCAGGTTAACGGCAGTAGATACGCCGTACTAAACGGTAAATTACGTTTCTTTCTGTTATTTTCATAACCACCATATGCTATAATTAATCAGTGAATAAAATATGATATAACAGAATAATATAACAAAAGTAGGTGAAATTACGCAATGGTACATGATAGATAGTCTGTATAACTAACATAGTGACTACTTTGCTTACTTAATACTTTCTGAGTACTTCATATAGATTCGAGTTCGATTTTTTTTTATTTTAAACATTGTGACAAACAAAGAATTCACAAAGATGTTTTGCTGCAAACTGTGTGTACTAATAAAAGTTTCACTACAGGGTGAGTCACAAACACGACAGATTTTATTCCTTTACTGTTAGGACACCCACCACGCATCGCTGTAATACTATGCGCTACTACGGTTGTTGTCCTCTGAAGTTTAGTTGATGTGTAGCGCTGGTCTGTAAAACACCGCTTGCGACGATAGAGGAGTTCACATCTACACAACGCAAGTTTGGTCAACGTTATGTCCATAGCCGCACTATTTGGGTATCAAAATGACGTCAAGATGGAACTGTGAAGAACAGCAAATCTGCAGGACGTACACCTTTGGTACGTAGCCTACAGCGGGAAACGCAAATCGTGTACGGGACGCGATTATACGTAGGCAATCTATTGCATTTAGGTTGGCGAATAGCAGCGTTCGTCGAATCCTGTATCCTTAGATCTAATTTATCTATAAGCTTACTGAACCAGACAAGAGCAAACGACTTCGTGGATCTTTTACAAGTTGACATAACATTGTGAACAGCTTACTGATGTCAGTTCAGGTCCATATCCACTTGTTCCCTATGAAAAAAAAAAAAAAAAAGTTACTTTTGGGCTGTAAACAACTCGTGTGAATTAATGGAGCGTCCTATATATAGTATATAATTCACAGTATGGTGTGCCAATTCCTGCGACAGACTCCAGGAATGTGTTAATCAGCAGGAAATGTTTTTCTCAAGATATAGTGACACATGTTAATTCTTGACACTTCTCACCAGAGTATATACACTTATTTATTAAAAACTAAAATACACTAACTGCAGATCAGATGAATATAACGTTAAGTTGTCGAAACCGTTGCACTGTATTTTCGTTTTTAATAAATAAGTGTATATACTTTGGTCAGAAGTGTAAATTATTCCTTTAGTGAGTTCCAGAGTCGTGATGGATAGAGTTGCATGTTAATTCTCTGTGTAAAGGGGAATGAATCTTTGTAAAAGAATATGTATTTTCACTTTCACCTGAAGTGACAAGGATAAGGCATAAGTCTTGCAATATTCTGGTACACAACATACCTGTATTTATTACAGTACAATGAAAGCAAATTAATATTCAAAGTATAGCCCTTTGTGTTGAACTGTCTGCAGCCACCTTCCTGCCAGTTTCTTGATTTCATGTTGATACCACGCCATATCTTTAGAAGCAAAGAAGTCACTGCTTTTCCATCTCCTGCTTGGTGAAGCATCTTGATTTTTAGGGAAGTGCGCCATGGGCTGAAACAGGTAGTAATCAGAAGGGGCAAGGTCAGGACTATATATTGGGTGTGGTATCAGTTCGATACCATCAAGTTCCTAAATTTTTTGTTGCGTTTTTTGACCCGAGTGTTGTTTCTCGTTATCTTATTGCAACATTCATTCGATACAAACTGCTCGAAATAAAAATCGGCATTGATAGTACGACTGTTAGGAATGAATTCTAGGTGAATTACCCCCTCGTAGAACCATCTGTCACAGAGTGACATTATGCTCGAAACGGCCCTGTTTGACTACCGTTTCTGGAAGTTAGCTTTGCTCAATCACTGTTTTCGCGTGATCGGATACCGGTGAAACACCAAATTTTCATTGCATGTGACAATGTGTTTCATTAAATACACATCACTTGATTTTGCAGCAGTTGTTGACGCACATTCACTCTTCTCTGGTCCTGGGCTGGGATCAACACATGTGGTACAATAAAGCAGCTCCTGATGGTTTTCCCAAGTTCATGATGATGACATAGTATTTGTCGAGTTAGTTTGACAAATTGTTGTGTGCTGGTGGATGGATTTTCCTTAAAGGTGTGTCGTATGACTTTGATTAATTTTCGACATTTTTTACAAGCTGCAAGAAATTCCTGGAACCAACGAGTTGCTGCTGTTGTTCACTGCATCTTCCCCTTTCGTGTGACAAATATTTTGGGTTGCTGTCTCAGCGTTATGCCCAAGTTTGAACTCATACAGTGACAGTTCACGCATCAGACACTATTGAGCATGCATCGTCACTGCCACTAAATACTGACTGAAGACACTGACGAGATGGCGGCCTCCGTATTAAGTAGTCCGCTTACCACATCACCTCTTGAGCCAGTTTGACCTTGTATTTACCGTCATTCACGATGTTTACACTCCCCTGTTGTTTTTGGGTTATGGAAATATTGCAAGACTTACGACTCCTCTTTGTATTTTATTTTCAACTCTATCCTTCACGACTCTGGAACTCACTAAAAAAATGATAAACACTTCTGACCAGAGTATATACACTTGTTTATTAAAAACTAAATTACAGTGTAACAGTTTCGACAACTTAACGTTGTCTTCACCAGACAATAACTCTCATCATCAGTGCCTGATGAAGACAACGTTAAGTTGTCGAAACTGTTACACTGTAATTTAGTTTTTAATAAACAAATGTATATACTCTGGTCAGAAGTGTTTATTATTTCTTTATTTTCAAACTCGCCAGGTGTTTCTGCATATTAAATGAAGGCATCATAAAGACAACAAAAGCATGTTTACAGTTAGCTGTAATTTATTGTCAGTGTTGTTTATATACAATTAAATAAATAATACAATTAGAAATAGATTTGCCTAATTCATCTCTTAAGCCTTTAGGGACGGTGTGGCATATACACGCAAAGTCGATTTTGTTCCGTTGAGAATCAGTTTGATATGAGTCCGTCAGAAAAATGTATACACTCTTTGTCATCCTGTATCAGAATATTGGCATTGACAATTGAGTACTTGAGAGTGAAAAGGGGCTATGCCATAAACAGATAGTTTTGAGAAAAATGAAGTTTTATTAGACTAAGTACAAAATACATAACATATGGTTATTCTTATTGAGCAATTGCTTATTTGTGTTCAGGGTAATTGGAAAAATTGTTAGCAGCACCAACAGGAAATGCATCTACATCAAAATTTCAGGTTGTGTGGCATAGCGCCTTCTCACTCTCAGGCACTCAATTGTTCTGAAATTTAAGTATGTTGTATTATGGTTTTTCGCTCAACAGATGTCGACATTGTCGATTGTTTTCAATTAAAATTATGTTGTAGTACGGTTTTCCGTTCAACAGATGTCGGTACTGTCAGAAAGAACTTGTTGCTGTAGGCGTTCTTCCCGCCCTTCCTTTGTGAATAGCGCAAATCGTTCCATGCGTCTCAAACTTGTCAACAATGCATTTGATTGTTAGGCGGGTTGGTGGTTCAGTACCAAACTACCATCTCCACTAACGCTGCACTTCGATGGCATTCCCAAACCTGATAAAACACTTCAAAACGTACTTACGCTGCCCAAACGTCAGGTATGCTCCCGCCATTTTCTTATAGCATTAACCGTGCTGACAGTACTGACAATCTGTTAAGCGATAAACCGTACTACAACATAATTTGAACTGAAAACTATTGACAATGTTGACATCTTTTGGGCGAAAAACCATAGTACAACATACTTAAATTCCAGAACAATTGTCAATGCCAGTTGCCTGAAACAGGATGACGAAGAGTGTGTACATTTTTTCTGGCGGACTCGGTATAAACAGAAAATCTGAATGAAGAGGATTATTGTTTATAAGCCTCACTTGTGTGTAATGTGCCTAATAAGTCGTTCTATATCCAATCGTAAGCTTGGATATCTTTTAGAGTGTCTCTGAAGAAAGATTAATAGCAGTCCCTAAAGAGTTAAGAAAATTATATACTCATTTGATATATTCATGTATGTTGTTAGTTGAAAACTCCTTCGTTCAGTGGTAGTTGTAGTCATGTGAATGTTGTGTACGGTATGTAGTTTCTGGTGTAGACGGTAGAGACATAGTTCTTGAATCTGAAAACAAAGAAAATAGTAATATTCAAGTCATTAATAAGTTTTGATGGCAGTTTTATTACTCTGTATATGCATCTTTGCTAAATCTTAAAAACCTTTACAATTTATTCTTCCTAAACGATAATAAGAACCAATAACAAAACACTTCGTTTAGTCTTAATTAATGTTTTAAATACTGTTTAGAACCATTTCTAATGATATGTGAATACAAGCAGCATCATGGTTTAGAAATATTAACAAGAATTATTAGTAATATTAGTAGGATTAAGAACGAAACTATCTACTACAATACTTTTAGAAAAGCAGACTTTCTTCAGTTATATAGAATGATACAAATTGCTCTGATTTATATAATGCAGATTGTGAAGAAGTAGCCACTAGTGTATTTTATAATAGAAGTAATGTGCTATTTTCTAACACGGTTTCAAAAATATAGAAAAGAACGAACAGAAGATACCTATGTTGATTTATAAAATAAATTATGATGATGATGGAATTAAAAAATCATTATCCGAAAAATGTTGGGATAGTGGAGAAGCATAAGGAATTATTTAGGCAGCCAAGGGAAAAGGTAAAATCAATATTTAATGAAACATATTATAGTTATTTACGAAAAATAACATTAGAAACTAACAAAAAATCCAAAATCATTCTGAAATTTCTCAAATAATACAAAAGTAAATCGTAATGCTAAGAACCATTCAATGAAATTACGAGAAATTCCCTTTGAATATATGAATGACATAGCAGAAGGATTTGCCAGATATTTATCTGTATATGCAGATAGCTCTATACAATACACATACCATGAAAACGTTCCTCCGTTATCATCAAACTCGTTATCATTAGAACTGATTACTAGCGTTGAATATAAAACTGCGATTAAAAAAAAAAAAAAAAACCAGAAACCTAAACGTTCATGTGGTCCAGATGGAATTCTACCATATTGACTAAATGCTTTCATTGTATACAATTTATAATCTTGCAATAAAAACTCAAGTATTTCCTGAAGAGTGCAAAGTAATATAAATTTGTCCAATATTTAAGACGAGTAAAACTAGTATTATTAAAAATTAAATACCAATTGGTATAATTTATGCCCTGACCAAACTTTAGTAGAAAAGCATTTGACTTCACTCCCATATACAGCTCTTCATTTGAGCGAAATATATATATCGGCGACCATATATGGCAGACTATTGTAGTGTCTATCGAGGGCATGCGTGTGTTCACACTTGGACAAGATGAACTTAGTTAAGTGTGATAACATTGTGTGTCTACGATTCTAGAACGACGCCAGCGAACTCCTATTGAACAATTAAGTGTCTTCTATCGTAGCGTAGCCATATACTGAGACTATGAGAAGACGGGTTCTGTTGAACTGCCGCTAGCATGAGTCATGGCGTCTCAGTGATCTAGATTTTTTATACGATCTGAGACAGAGAGTTCTCACATCTGACATGCATCTGGAAAGAAAGACCATTTGACTCGCCGTAACTGACAGGATTACCGCCAATTCAACAATTTACCGTGGTGCTCATGTGATCATACGAACATTACACGATCAATTGTTGAAGGTTGATCTACCATCCTGCGTTCCTTTCGCACAATTACTTCTGACAGTTACTGATCGACAAGAATGTCTTTGGTGATATCGGGAGACTGCAGAGGCAAGGTAAATGAAAGATTGTGGTATTCAGTGATGAGAATAGTTTTTGTTTTGAACATAGTGACAGCCCTGTGCTCGTATGTAAACTTGCAGGCGGGGGGGGGGGGGGGAAGAATAGCGTGTTCCCATTTGTCGTTTAGGACCCACACTAGTCTTCCTGGTAATTAGTGAGAGAGGGGGTAATAAAATAAGATACATATCTGTCTTCCTTCAGAGGTGTATCACTAGTATGTCATACTTTCGTGATGTTGTTGATACCTTCATCAGAGCTTATCTGGGTGCTTATTTTCATCAGCAAAACGCACATCCCCACACCGTTAAATGAAAGCATCACCCTCTATCTGGAACGCTCCTCTTTCCCTGGTCTGCTAGGTCTCTAGACCTAAACCTTACCAAGCACTGTGAGATGATAGGACGGCGTCTGACTGAAAATCGGGCTTTGACAACGACTGTCTCTCTGACAGACATACAACATATGTACGTAACGACTAAATACGCATCTGAACTGTTGTTTGCGTTATAGAGGCAAATGTTGCACGTTTTTGAACAGTCTGTATAACATGTTCAGGATGTTCTATGGGTGCCATGTTGGGAAAAGTACCAATTTTCAATCACTTGATTCTTGTGCACAACTTTGGACCAAACTCGTAAATTCCTACCCGGTGTTCTGAAGCGCATTTGCAGCAGTGTAGTTCTATAGTCTTCATATGCATATTTCGATCTTTTAGTTAACAAAATCTTAACTCTGAAAGAAGTCTTATGATGACGCTCTTGATTTCATTACAAATTTTGAATATTTCGTTTTCTTTTTTCCTCTATATTCTTAATAAAACTAAAGACATATTGTCTTCCTTCGGTCTTCATTTCACGATAGTTCTTTGAACTTGTCTCCAGGATCATAATTTCTTTACCATCCTCATTTACTTCGTTTCCCGTTTTAATGCCTAAAATATACAGTTTATTCTTGCTATCATCCGGCTCCTCAATGTATTCTTTCCATGTATCTTAAACTATAATTTACTCATTAAAGGCTTACTTCCATCTTTAGTTTTTATATTGTCATAGTCCCTTTGCTACCCATTTATACTCTCCCTTGCTACGCTTCTATTTCCATGAAATTCACCCTCATATACATTCTTTAAATTTCACTGTCCTTTTTAATTCATCTTGTCACCTTTACTTCTATTGTATATTTCCCTGTCTTTGCAGATTCCCCATCGCAGATTAACTTTCTATACATTCTTTTCCCTTCTCCAGTCTTTCTTCCAATCGTTGCTGATTGACCAATAAGAATAGTGTGTGGTTGCAGTTGAGATTACTTTCACTAATCAATAAGAGTAGTTTAAAAGAGAATCTTTCCTTTAAAGTGGCACACATCATCGAACATTTCAATCAAACCAAATTAATACTTAACGCGAGGTATAACTTTAATTTGCTCTACTTGTGTTTACTTCTTTTATATACAACTATTGTGCTGCCAAAATGTCTTGAGCCGTGGCAAAAATGCGAATTAAAGCTCACACCCTCACACACCCTCGCGTTGAGCCAATAAGGTTTCAGCTGTTGCTAAGCGAGAGAAAGTGAATGGAATTCCTTCAGACGATAGCAGCGCTTGCAACGGAAGATTATGGATCAAGTCAATGTGGTATAATAATAAATACTTCAACATTTATCCATTTCATATCCTCCACAAAACATTTTGGGCGGCGTTCCCCTTGTCCCTCCCAACAGACTCAAGTGAAGCGCTGGAGTAAAAAGAGACGATTGGGAGTCGATAGGTTATTTAGGGGCCGTTTGAGATTTCATGACTTAGATTTTTCTTATTATTGGACGAAAACTACTATGCATTTTACAAATTATCAAAAATTTACTTTCTTGCAAATAATAATAATAATAATAATAATAATAATAATAATAATAATAATAATAATAATAATAATAATAATAATAATAATAATAATAATAATAGATTAATTATTCAATATCGGTACTCATTCAGAATCCCTTTTTAAAAACGTCGGTCAAAGAAACGTTCGTCGGTCCCTTTCTTTTGCCAAGTGAAGAGGGTAAGCCTACGTTTGAAAAAATGCATTGTTCGGGGAAATAATGTAAGATAAATGATAGTTAAGACAAATGACAGAAGCCATTCACAAACATATTCATATCAAAAGTTTAAGATCATCTCAAATTTAGGTAAGACTCTACTGTGGACCTAATTATCAACCTTAAACATGGACACACACTCGCACGCACAGAAATTGTAATAGATATTGTGTACTGTAAGTGTAAACAAAGGGCTGGGAGGTGAGACAATATTTTGCTTTTATTTGAATGATATACACATAGGGATACAATGCAGTGACGTAAATTTGAATGGACAATAAGTTGTAAATATTTTGTAGTTCTTTCTAGCTTGTGTTAATGTTTAAAAAGTCAACAATTGTCGCTCGTTGAATTGGCAACAACGACCGTTACGCTTCGGAAGCACTTCTCAAAATATAGCTGCTTTTTGCCTTTTAAACGTTAACATATCAACAAACTAGAAATAACTACTACACTTACGACTTGTGATTCAATTTATGTCACTGCATTGTCCCCCTATATGCATATCTCCAAATAAAACCAAAATACTGTCTCATCTTCCAGGCTTTTCTTTCCAGTATGCAATATATATATGAAAACAATAGAACAGTTAAAGGAAGAAAATATTTCACTGAAAAAACAACTAAAGGATGCTCAGCTAGAAAGGGATGAAATTGAACAGTACGGAAGAAGAGATACTATCGCAATATATGGTATTCCGGAAAAACAGAACGAAGATACATACGAAATTGTAAAAAATGTAGGTAGGGTGTTAGATATTGATATTACACGGGAATCTATTGATGTTTGTCACAGACTAAAGAAACTTTCGCATCAAACAGATAGTGGCATTATTGTCAAATTTGTAAGAAGAGAAGATAAAGATAAATTTTTAGCTAGACGGAAAGTAAAAAGAAATCTAAGTATAAATCAACTGGGCTATATGAATGAAGGTATTGTCTATATCAACCAGAGTTTAACTGCATACCGGAGAAAAATCTTTGGAAACGCGAGAAAATTGAAACGTGAAAAAAGTTATGCTTTCTTATGGGTAGATAATGTAGGACGAATATTTTTGAGAAAAAGTCAAGGTGATTCTGTGATACAGTTAAAAACATTAGAAGATGTAATCGCATTGTCGTAAAATATTTTTGTGAAGTACATAGAAACTGATAGTTAGTCCTGACAGAAGTACCTTAAATATCTACTATCAAAATGTTAGAGGATTAAGGACAAAAACAAACGATCTATATCTAAATACTGCACAATGTGATTATGATATAATTATATTAACAGAAACTTGGCTTAAACCTGATATTGTCGACACAGAAATGTTTGACTATAATTATAAAGTGTATAGGAAGGATAGACTATATAAAAAAGGTGGTGGAGTACTCATAGCAATTAAAAACAAGTTTGCAGCCACTAATATTGAGATACGTAATGAGCTTGAGTATTTGTGTGTTAAGGTAGTTGCATATTGTAAAACATTTTATTTTGTAACTGTATACTTCCCCCTTGTTTCATGTTTAAATCATTATCTAAATTTCTTTCAAATATTTGAAGAAAATAACTTGTTTCAGGAAAATAACGTATTAGTGGCTGGAGACTTTAATCTCCCACTAGTTACAGGTACAGACTATAATTTCTTGAACGGTGGTGAATGCTATCGCTCATTAGCTAATTTTTTGAGCCTACAAAATCTTCACTCTTTAAATAATATTAAAAACTATTTTTGTAGAACTTTAGACTTAGTGTTTAGTAATATTTCGAATGGTATTGTTGTACAAAGAAGTGAATTGCCGATTATAAATGAAGATAACCATCATCCTGCACTAGAAATCACTATTCCGTTTAAAGGGCAAAATTATCCACTAAAAAATGTAAAAAAAAATTGTATTCAACTTCCAGAAAGCTATTTTTTTAAAACTATATCAATTAATTCGAGAAGTTGACTGGTCGGTTTTAAAACAATTTAGTAATGTTGATGATGCAACTAACGCATTTTATGATATAATAAATAAAATAATCATTGATACAGTACCTAAAACGCGAAAATGTAGTATGAGAAAATATCCGTGCTGGTTTACAAAAGATATAATAAACAAGTTAAAATTAAAAGAACATTATAGGAAGCACATGAAAGACTCGGAATATAATAAACATATGTATAAAGAGATAAGAAAGGATACAAAGAAAATTATTCGTAAGGCGTATGAACATTATATTAGGGAAAGAGAAATTGAGGTTAAAAAGGATGTAAAATCTTTCTGGTCATATATAAAATGTAAACAGAAGAATAATAATAGTGAAAGTGGTAGTATGACGTTAAACGGTAATACATTGAACACAAATAAACTAATTGTTGATGGCTTTGCAAATTATTTTAAATCAGTATATGATAAAAATATATCATCATACAACCCTCCTGAGGAAGAACATGTGG